>NC_056739.1:658516-723516 GCF_019279795.1 Protopterus annectens | reverse complement strand
CCTAAGTAAGAATTATTCATATGCATATTCTGAACAGATACCAACCTGGTATGTTTATTATGTTCATCAGGATCTCCACAATGTACCTTATTATGTTCATCAGGATCTCCACAATGTACCTTATTATGTTCATCAGGATCTCCACAATGTACCTACTTCTTTTTTTAGTGGTGTTTTTGTTCCTTTTGCTTTTTTTCCCAGTTCTGTACAAAATCGTTTTAGGTCACCAAGGAATCGTTGCATATTTCCTTTATAATTATCTGCATACTGTCTGAAAGTTTTTATGATACACTTCCTTAAGACAGAACATACCATCTAGCCTAAGAACTATAGACCAATAACTTCCCTTCCAACAATATATAAACTATATACTGGAACTGATGCAGACAAAATTTATAATCACTTAGAAAAAAAACTCCATTATGTCAACAGAACAAAGGGGAAAGTCACGTGGAACAAAGGATCATTTGTTGTTAAATAAAGCCATAATAGAGAATTGTAAAAAGGGGAATGGATAAGGGCATGAATAAATCACAGAAAAAGCATCTGGCAGCATCCCACATTCATGGATAAAGGAATGCTCACAGTAGTATAAGATGCCCCTACATCGATCATTTACATTACATTACAGTGATCCTAAAACAGTAGCAAACCACTTTGCAGTTGTGTCATGACAAAGGGCAAGTTATTATCCCAAGGATAAAAATTCAAATGGGGGGGTATTCCATGGAGACTTTGTGTCACCACTGCTGTTTTATCTTGCCCGAAACCCATTAGGCTGTTTACTTAAGAGATTAGGTTAAGGTTACAATTTGGCTTCCAGAAAATAACCTTGTTTAAAGATTTCACATCTACCTTTTGTGGATGACTTCAAACTCTATAGTTCACCATATTAAGAGTTGAAAGTACAGCTATAAATGATTAAAACTTTCTCAGATGAGATAAAAATGACAGTTGGGCTTGATAAATATGCAAAGGCAACATTTAAAACAGGAAAGCTTCAGCAGCAAGAACATATCAACCTGGGAGAGGAATGTGGTATTAAGGAACTTGAACAGGCGGATGCATATAAAGATTTGGGATTAAATGAAGGATCAACAATAAAACATCTACGAATGTGAATAAAGCTAAGTAAGGAATACTTCAGAAAACTAAAACTGATACAGAAAACTGCCTTGACATCTAGTAATCAAGTTCTTTTTGTTCCTCCTGTTTTAACTTTTTGGAGTAATCAACTAGTCCCAAATATTTCTGGATTATCTGGACATGAGAACAAGTAAAATGTTTCATGTTTTCCAAATGATACATAAAAATCAGTGTATACCAAGATTATATAGTCCTTCTATGTGGCCCTCCTCAAATTTGATTACATGTATAGATCTGCAGCTGTTGGACTGCATACATGTATGTTGACCTCTTCAGATCCAAACATAGTGAATGTTTTAAAATATGAGAAGTTGTCTAAGATGACATCTTTACTTAGTTTTGCAGAAGAATTTTGGTGTGAAGCGGGAATGGAAATCAAACCAGAAGTAGACAAAAAAAAACAGTCAGTAACTAAATGTGCTACAAAAACAAAAGAAAGAATATGCAAAGAATGATTACATGAGCAGAAGAAAACAAATGTGGAGCATAAATATAGTGACAAGTACAGAGATCTCCTGGAACAACCTCACATTGACAACATTTGACACAGGAATGGTAAGTTGAAACCAAAAGGTGAAAGGTTAATAACTGTGGCCCAGGACAGTGAACTACATAGATGTTGCTTTACAAAATCTGTTGAAAAACTCGGAGAAACAGACAAATCTAAGTTCTGTAAAAAAAATGAACTGGAAACATTTGCACATCTTGTTGCTGTTTGTAATACACTTGTGTCAGAGTGCTTGTATAAAGACACAATAATATGACAAGACATTTGCACTGGGGATTGTGCAAACACAACCATATAGAAGTAGCGGAGAAATATTGGAAACATGAACCACAAAGCATTATAGGACATAATGAAGTGTTTGTCACATGGGATCACCCATTACCAACAGTATGAAAAATAGATATACTAGTCCATGAAAAAAGACAAAAGTAGCATTGATCGTTGAAATTGCTACACCCAGTGATTAGTGTCTTATGACACAAAGTCGTAAAATATCAGGATTTTCATGCAGAAATTATAATAAAATGGAAGAAAGATACTTGGATCCAATGGTAGTAGCAGCACTGGGTCTCATATAGAATTTACAGTTATACCTAGATAAGCTACCAATATATGTAATTGTATGAACTACAGAAAGAGGCAATTCTGGGAACATTATGGGTGCTGAGAAGAGCACTCTTGGCTAGCAGAATGAGGCATATGGAGCAGTATCATATTGCATTGAGGAGAACGAGGCACATGAAGCAGTATCATATTATATTGATGAGAATGAGGCACATGGAGCAATATCATATTACATTGAGGAGAATGAGGCACATGGAGCAGTATCATATTACATTGAGGGGAATGAGGCACATGGAGCAGTATCATAATGCATTGAGGGGAATGAGGCACATGGAGCAGTATCATATTACATTGAGGAGAATGAGGCACATGGAGAAGTATCATATTACATTGAGGGGAATGAGGCACATGGAGCAGTATCATATTACATTGAGGAGAATGAGGCACATGGATCAGTATCATATTAAGTTGAGGAGAATGAGGCACATGGAGCAGTATCATATTACATTGAGGGGAATGAGGCACATGGAGCAGTATCATATTACACTGAGGAGAATGAAGCACATGGAGCAGTATCATATTGCATTGAGGAGAATGAGGCACATGGAGCAGTATCATATTACATTGAGGAGAATGAGGCACATAAAGTAGTATCATATTACATTGAAGAAAATGAGGCACATGGAACAGTATCATATTACATTGAGGAGAATGAGGCACATGGAGCAGTATCATATTACATTGAAGAGAATGAAGCACATGGAGCAGTATCATATTACATTGAGGGGAATGAGGCACATGGAACAGTATCATATTGCATTGAGGGGAATGAGGCACATGAAGCAGTATCATATTACATTGAGGGGAATGTTGCACATGGAGCAGTATCATATTACACTGAGGAGAATGAGGCACATGGAGCAGTATCATATTGCATTGAGGAGAATGAGGCACATGGAGCAGTATCATATTGGATTGAGGAGAATGAAGCGCATGGAGCAGTAACATATTGCTGCCAAAGAGTGTTTTTTTCAGTTTTTTAACCCCCCCCTACTCTTCCATTTACTCATAATATTCAGGGACAGACATGCAGTAGGGAGAGTCAGCATATCTCTCCATCTCAGTAAAGATTCAGCTAATGCTTCTGCCTCTTTAAGGACAATATCCTCTGTACATCTCCATTCCTCACTTGGGATCAACTGTAAGGCACTTCTGAGAGCATGCCCTCCCTCCCAGGATAGGCACTCCCACACCCATCCTCCCTTTGCTAGCTACATAGCTGCCCAAGCTGTTAATCAAACCCAGGTTGTCTGGATCATAGTCTGGGCTTTATCTCCCTGTGTGACAGTGCTGGCATAATGCAGACCGATATACAGTAATATTGTTAAAGAACAGCAGACTCAATAAAATTAAAAAGACCATTAGACTAACTAAACCTAGATGACAACTCTTCTTTGATTTTCTAGCATTTCTATGAGACAAGTCTTTGACATGCTAGTAAACTCACACTCCATTATGGTGGGTCCTGATCACAAGTAGCGGTCAAAAAACAGATCATTCCACATGCAGATAATAATGAAATAAACTCTCTGTATGATCCTGTGAGGCACAAATCATGCAGCCTAAAAACCAAGAGTATATCAAGGTTTCCTGTTTTCAAAGGTATGTAAAACATGATAAAATCTGAAACCCCTGTGTTGTTCCTTCAAGTCAGCACTTTATTACACACAGAGTGAGCACTTTTTGTCTTTTCACATTTAGACTTCTTCAGACTCTCATAAAAAGTCTACAAGTTATTTCTGCTCTATACACCTTTATAAAATGGCATTTATCTGTCTGAACACTGAGTATGCAACTGATACAGCCTATCAGTTAGTGCAGAGGATGAATACTATAAGTTGTTAATGAGCTGCTTCCTGTGATACAGGGTTTGATTCCCTCAGCCTTCATTTGTCTTTTGTCTGACCTTTAGCAAGTCATTAACCAGGCAGTGCTTTTGGGCAATTGGGAAAATTTAGCCAGGCTCCTTAATGGTCACTTGAACCACATGTCTAGTAGCTACATATGAACCTGTACAGTAAAATATAGAGTATCAATGACGTTACCTATGTAATGTGTATAGTGCTCATAGACTAAAAATGTAGATGATGAAGACTATTACCTAAATAACCATAGTATGGTAGCTGATACAGTAAAATGTAGTGTGTGAATTCTGTTTTTTTCTAAATCATTCTTATTGAAATTATGTACTTCATAAGATACTCCATTAGCTCAAGCCATTCAGGTTCAAAATAATCCACTGCTTTTTTGTATCTTTTTTGTTTGTACAAAGCAGATATAGTAAAATATAAAGGATGCTGAGCTTTATGTTGTTGAGGTAAGGGTTTGCTAAAAGGTTTGCAAATGTTCATGATGTGAGTATATGTACATGTACGTATGTGGTGGCATGTTTATAACTCTTATCCAGGCTTATCCAATGGTAAAGGATGGCTGTACAACAGTGGCATGACACCTGGAGGCATTATGCAGAATGGAATGACTGCTGAGATAGTAAGCAAGCTAGGATGAGTTACTATGGGATGACATTTTTTGGAGGATATATGTGACTGATGGCCAGTGCCATGTAATGCAAGATTACTATTGCAGTGATATAGTCATGCATGACTGGGCACTCTGAAACAGAGAGAAACTGAAACAGTCACAAATGCTACTAGTGGCAGACCACTACTGTCACTTCTAAATCTGAAGAAGTCCTACCTTCATTTGCAAGCTATGGCTCCAGTCACTGGATATCTCATGGATAATCTCATATTGGTATACCCTACACAGGTGTGAGTGCTATAATGACCATCAACACTTTGTTATGGTTGCATTTCAGAGGGGTTGGTGCTGTGGTGTACTAGGATATATCCATACAGCACAGTTGTTGTATCGCATGTTGGGGTGTCTTTGCTGCTGATAATGTCAGGGCAAGGATGATGCATTGGACTGCATGTTAATTTTCATAGGGTTTTGTACTATATACAGTCACACTTGTTACACACATCTTGCATGTGTTTTTGGTTCTTTAAGGAATGCAGTCCCCATACAGTCACAGAGATGTGTGATGGCTTTATATATAGGACTTGTAAGCAATGCATGCCTACATGTCCTGTTTAGAATTATCTCATCTATACCACTTCATTATCTTGTAGGGCTGGTACTGCAGCAGATGAAGGTACAGTTGCAGGCAGCAGAATATGACTCCACTACTGCAGGTTCCCAGGAAGATGGGTATGTTCCCTTTATAGATGAGGCAGACTGAGATGATGCAGTGCCCATTCAGGCTACAGCACCCATCATACAGGACATGATGAAGGCAGACTTTCCAATATTCTCCACCAATGGCCTTTTACACAAATGCATTATAGGCCTGTTAGCTTTGAAAAGACAGAGCTTCAGAACAACTCTGCATTCATGGTCCATGCTGGGGAGGAATTTGAAGAGAGTAGTGATGACACTCTGACATCTACAGATGCACAGAGTCCCTCAAAAGCAGCAAAATGGACAGTAGTAGAAAGCATGGCTGAAGGTGATGACAAGGAGGACCATAAGAACAAGACAAAGGCAGCATCTGGAATGTTGGGGGTCTACCTTTCAATGTGTTGCTGTAACAGTCATGGATACTTGTTCCTACACCAGTCTTAATGGAGCCTTGCACGGGGTATCCAGTGTCCCTACTACTATGTACAACAGAGCTAAAAGATTTGACTTTGAGTCTAGAGGGTCATTGGAAAGAATGATGACAAACCCCATGTAAGTGTTTGTAATTATAGACAGAGTGCAGAATTACAGCAGCTCTAGCAGGCAACCTTCATATGTGCTGCTCTTTATCTGGCATGTGCTGTTCATGATCTGACATTTACACATAATGTCTGAAGCAAACATGAATTAGATGTGCATAAGCAAAATCAGGACACACACTGGCATACATCAATGTTAAAGCCACATGCATCAGCTCAGGCCTTGATCATTAGTCCTGCAGTCTTATGGTCAGCCATGCAAATCCCTTTGTGATAGACCCCGTGCTTTGGTACATTATTGCACACATCTCTACCATTGTCTACTACACGTAGCCCAGGCATGGCCACTGCTGTATATGCAGTTAAGTGGTGTGGGGTTTATGGGGTAGGAACCATACTCCCTAAGCCAGCAGGACTTTGATCTTATCATGTTGCACAGAACTGTACATAGAATTATTATTTGAAATATTTTCTGGGGTGTATATTGCACAACACCTCATATTATCTTGACACTTGAAATGGAACTTCACCAACCCAAGCACATGCTCTGCCATGATCCTGTGCATACCAAGTGCTTTATCGTGTACTATTGCAAGCTATTGAGGATAGTGTAATGTTGTCATTAGCCAAGGTTTGAAGGGATAACTACTCTCACCTGTAAAACACAATGGCATGTTGCAGCAAGATGTTTGCCACCATTTATTCACAGTTTACATTTTTATGACATAAGTATCTGCCAGTAAATGTAGAGGATTAGGACTATGTGCTATAAATTAATTAAGAATGCAGGATTTTATTCCTTCTGTCCTCATTTGAGTATTGTGTGATTCTTAGTAAGTCACTTAACCAGATAGTCCTTGGTTGCCTATGAAAATGTACAGTTGTGACCAATGGGCTCACCCAGTTAACAAGTCAAAAAAAAGCAAAAAGTATAATTGCATTTGCCCTTATGTTATGCTTTAGGTTAAGAACCTGAATAGAATATAGTTCTTCCGGGTAATGATTATAGACTTAAGGAATGATGCTGTGACTTATGACATTTTGTTGAATGCATGCCTGACAACTGAATGAATGCTTCTGCTTCCAGCTGATGCAGCATAATTCATCATCTCTGGTAGGGACCTTTAATACAATATGGCTGTGTTACTTCACTGAATCATTCCATGACTACAGACCACCCAGCAGACATTGTTGGTGACTTTATATGTTGCCAGCTTCATAACAAATGACAGTCAGGAACTCATTCACAATGTGACAGGCAGCAGTCTTGGGCATCCTATTGTACTATGTGGAATTAAAATGTCTAGATGCAAGTAGGCCCAGAAGTAGACAGATGTTTGCTTCTAGTAGGTTTCTAGTAGGTTTCCATACTAGCTATGTGGGATCATATGAGGTGCAGTCAGATCACACAAAGTAAGCACCAGTTCTCTGTCCAGTCAGTGCTTATTGATAATCTCCTAGTCAGACAGCTGGTCTGAAAGAAACTGCTAATGGCACCTAGTTGGATGTTTTATCACTATAGGGTGCACAGAAGGTGACATCAACTCCTGGACTACTCACAGGGTAAATTCTACCAGATAAAGAAGCATATTGTGTTTATAATCGGTGTTGGCTTCCTAGTTGTAACAAGCAGTTTGTGAGCACTTTGCCAATTTTCCTTCTGCATTAAAAAGGTGATCATATACTGAGGTAGTTTACAGAATCATGCATACTTTGCAAATGGGCACCATCTGAGTGTGCATTTGTTCATTTGCTTACATAGCTTGAAGCATGTGTCACTGCATAGCTGCGATTTTCAGATAGCCTCTTTTTGCCAGAAGTGTAAATTGTTTGGCAACTGGGATATAAGTTTGATTTTTAACTTTCTGCTTCCCATTTACCACATATGACCTCTCTTTTTCCTTCCCTTATTCCTAGATTGTCATCTATACCCCTTACATGACACTTGAGGATAGAGTGTGTTTATTAGATTGGCCTCTCTTCCTTTCTTCTGCAAAGGTGCATGCCTGTTGCTTCAATCTCTCTTCATTCTTTGTTCAATCATTGCATGACTTTCCATATGCTCTTCAAAGCCTGATGTCTTTGAGTGGCCTAGTGTTGATTTACTGAAAGATGAACAGATAGATGAATAAACAGATAATTATAGACAGACATTTAGTCAGACAGATACATAGATAAAGTAATATTTTATTACACTCTCCTGCATCACGCCAACTAAATTTGGACAGAAGTTAGGTACGAGTATTGGTGACATGCCTGTCAGATACAGACATCACATGTGTACGTGTGTGCCGGATATTAAAGGCACTCACAATTCCTAATTATTTGGATACTGTCAACTGAGTAAACATTCGCTAAAGTTTGTTGAATAATGTAACAGAATAAACCGTGTAAATACATATTCTTATACAATACTGAATTTAGTTATGAAAATAGTACAACAGCATAAATATTTTATTGCATTGCTAGTTTAAATTTAAAAAGTTTTGAAAGTGTAAAACTTCTAGGACAAAGCAAAATACAAACTATGTTTCTTTTTTACGAATGGGGAGAAGAGTTAAAATGAATGTTCAAAACAGACTGATAGACACAATTGTTGTGCTCTGTTTTCTAAATTGCTTTATTTCAGTGTTATTTTAACTTAAATCATTTTTTGGTGTGTTTTTAAAATTTAAGATCGGGGCAGGTAAACTTTTAATTATTTTCTTTAGAGAAAGAGGGTATAACCGTTCTATATTGTGACATAATAAGAAAAGCATTTTTTTACATAAGATAAATAAGAACAATCATGAAACAGCTGCCAGAACAGACTGCTGTATGACTATCTGATTTTCTACACTTCACCTACCTGATAACTGTACTCATAATCCCAGTGGCTAATGACCTTCTCTTAGGTGAACTTTTTTTTAACCCACACTAGCCATCAGTCCCTGTTAACCCACACAGTCCTTCTCTGTGATAATTTGTCCCTTTCATTCTCACTCCAGCTAGGATGACAGCACTGTGGCCCTTTTGTTCCCTGATTGAGGTGAGAGTTCCATCAGCCTGTGTGTTCCCCTTTGCAGGTGAGAGTTTGGTATCCAGCAATCCATCATTCATATTCTCCCCTAGGCAACCTCTCCGGTAACTGCATTTGAGAGAGAGAGATATATGCAGCCAGCCTCCTTGCCGAATATGCCATGAGATCATCATTTGATCCATACTCCTGTATGGAATACCCTGACATTCCTGATGGGAGGGTCAGCACTGAAGTGATTCAGACCATTTAACCCCAAATAGGAGAGCTGGATATAGCTGCTCACAGCCTCCCTTACCATATGTATCTTATCATCTGAAATGCTAATCAAACTCAGGTCTTCTGGGTAAGAAGGCTTTATCCCTCTAAGCCATTGAACTGGGCCTACACCTGTCAGATAATTGTAATTTCTAAAGCCTATCTCACTCAAATCTTGTTTGATCCTACTAATAGCAAATAATACTGTAGGCCATATTGCAAAGGCCTTCTCCTAAAACTGAGTTTAATTAACTTACAGTTCAATTTTCTCACCCACAAGCTACATTCTCCAATACAAACAACTTTAAACATTTGTCAGCTTACTTTCAAATACCATTAAATACTATCAGTACCAAGTACGGGTTACACAATTAAACCAGTGCCTTACAAAGTAGCTTTAAAAAGATAAAATAAAGAAACGAAAAATCGTATTACTTTAGTGTTCCTTTGACAAACATAAAACTATTTTTTGACCAGCGGTGTACATTTGTCTGAAACATACTTTTTTACAAAGGAATTATGTTGCTTTTTATCAGGTATGGAGGGGCATTTATATATGGTATGGAGGCAAATTGCCAGAGAAATTGCATGGTAGAGAAGCAGTGCTGGTCTGTTCCTGCAAGCAGTATTAATGTGCCGTAGACACAAGTACAGCCCTGTACATGAGAACCTGTCAGTGTGTGTGCATTAAGAGCAGTATCAAGGAGGTACCGTTTAACAAAGAGTTAAATGTTATTCCGTAGAAACATAATAGCTTTTTGACTATATAGTAGACTTACGTTTTGGTGGGTGCAGTCAGAGAACCGCAGCAAAGGGGTGCTTTCATTAGGAATTGTTCACAAGCGGCTCATGCCAACTTGAAAGCTTAAGTAAATGCAAAAGCTATGTTGGTCTGATAAAAGGTATTGCATCACATCTATGTTCCAGTGTCTTTGTGATTTGGAAGCTTTCCTCTGCCTGCAAAATGTGGATTGATATCTGCAACATTAATGAACCTTGATTTAAATACCCCAAATTCATATCACAATGTCCTGAGTACACCTCCTTTTACTGTTGCACTTCCAATAGGAAGGGTGTCAGTTATCAATACTTGGAAAGGAACATTGACAATTCAGATTGTGAAACCCCTCCCTATAATCATTAATAGAGAGGTAATGAATTTACCATATACTGTCCATGTCCAAACATGAGGATTTAATGACTAAACTTGGGGATATAAAAATCAATTAAAATACAATCCTTATAGAGGATAATAACTACTGAGACATTGAATAATAAACTACTTAACATCAAATACATATGCCCCAATAGTGAATAACTACATTATGCAAAACACTATAAAACAACAATTTTGGAATCCAGTTAGGGATGGCAATATTTTATATATCATAGTGACAAGCATAGGATTCTGTTTTTTCTTAACTGTGGTCAGATCCCAGTTGGTCAACTGAGATCATGATACCATTGCCTTTAACCTAAGAGTAAAGTCAGACTCTATCAAAAATAACTAATCATTTCTATATATTGTAATGCAATAAAAAATACATACTCAGAAAAATGGGTTGGGATGCTATCTTCAGTCAACCAATTACATCTACTCAAGATAGTGTCCATGAGTTCTATGATATTAATAAATTCTTCTTTCATGAATACATATCAGCAGAACACAAATAAATAGGCAAAGACAACAAAAGCATATTTGGTAGAAACACAAAAACGATAAGATATAGTAAAATAAAAAGTTTCTACCTAGCTTTTAAATACCACACTAGTTATAAAAATGACACTATATTAAACTATACAGATTACATATTTTTCTTATCAAATCTAGCTTAATCTTAAAGACTAAAAGCAGTAATAAATTATTCTTAGAACATCAGGATACTGAAATAGCAGAACTGCGAATGTAACTCATTATCATAAATAACATGATCATCCTTGTGATGACATAAATATGTTTGCAGAAAAAAAATTGTGAGAACTTCACCCTTAAGCAGCTACATATAACAAAGTATGATAGTGACAGAGGGGAATACCCCTGATATGATAAAGGCTGTTGTAAGTAAAAAGAAAAACTCAACTTCCATAAGACAAGAGAATAAACCTAACTGTTTTACATACAGAATCAATGAAAACCTAACTAAACTCCTATTGGTTGTGTTAAACAAATGCTATTGTACAGATACAACCCTGACCCATGGCAATAGGCTATCATGATATAAAGCAGGGAACGAAGTTAGACCCAGACAGTTTTAGAGACATTGGACTGACCAGTATCTTAAAGAACATCATAATGAAACTTATTAAGAAATCACAGTGTACATTGTTTGTTGGAGTGGGCATGGCAGCAGCATGAATTTCAACTTGTTGGTATCAGAGATGTATTATGTAAACCCAGCCCCTCACGCATGCATGCATACACCAACACACAAACGATTAACTCATCTCAGTACTATTTTTAAAAAAGGTGCATGTCCTACACGCTGGCTAGCTGGCAGTTCAACAGAAAACACAGTCATCATCAGAAAAGCAGAGTATTTTTAATTAGAAAAGTGTATTTCCTGCACTTGCACCTTGCTATGTTCTTTCATGGCAATTCAGGTGTGTTCTTTTAGTTTTTAGGCAATCTCAGTACTAGTCATGTGATAAAGTCTGAGGCAGTGGGAAATGGGTGTCACTGCTTAGTCTAGCAGTCCAGTCACTCTCCATTAAAGCATCATCCCTATCCCCAGAAATGGTAGGAGAATGGCTAATGACATGTTATCACCTTATTCATCATTGTGGAGTACACTTTATTTATTTATTAATTGACATTTGATTACCAGGAAAGTCCGACTGAGGGGACCCCATTTTCAGCAGAGGCCCAGGAGACAACCTCTAAAGTATTACCAAGTATTTTAAGAATAATAATTTTCTAGTCTTTAAAAATAAAACAAAAAACAATTAAAGTTTAAATAATTATACCAAATTAGAGATAATAAGAAAATATTGGTTGAGTAAATACAACTTATATGACAATGATTTAACAGTTAGAGAAATTTTAGCCTGTTAAAAGAGAAATTAAAGGTAAGTTCATATAATACAATCAGAATTTGTAATATGAAGTCAGAGAAAAGCAAGCTTATGGTATATTTAGAGAGAAAGCCAAGGCAGAGAAATTGATAGAAGTAAGGAAATGTGCGAAGAGGTGAGAGCAAGGAGATGTAAGGTATGAATAGGTATTTGTTCACATTTAGGGATATAGTTTATCCTGGTGTTGAGCAAGAACAGAACCAGGTTTGGCTAGGAAGTCTTTCAGAATGGTTTTGAAGGATGGGAGTGAAGTTACTGACCTGATGGATAGAGATAAGGAGTTCCAGGCCTCGTCAACATGGTACAAGTACAGAAAATGCCTAGTAGGTTTGATAGGTTTATGGACAGACAGGAGTTTTTTTTTCTCATTGGAGCACAATGCGTGACACGGAACAAAGTTTTGTAGAATGTTATTTAGCACTGGACAAGGAGATATATTCTGGATGATTTTATAGGTGGTAAGAAGCTGTGTATATGTTAGTTGATGGGGTAGTTCTAACCTATTTAGGCTTTTTAATGCTATAAAGTGGTGGGTTCTGAAAGGAGTATTTGCTACAAATTTAGTAACTTTGTTATAGCATAGTTCAAGTTTTCATTTTTGTGATGCCTGAAGGTTAGTAAGGATGGAAGTACCATAAAGAAGTGTGGGGAGGAGATGAGCAGTAGCAGGTGTAGCTTTAATTGTGTTGGTGAGAAGGCGTTTGGCTCTGTAAAGCATTGCTAAGTTTTGATGATTTTTTTTTCTTAGACAATTTTGTATATGCAGGTCAAATTTAAGATTATCGTCCACAACTATCCCTAATAATTTACTGTAAGAAGTGACTTCAATAGTTGTATTATTGAGACTGGACTTTAAATTTTGTTTTTTCATGGGAGAGGGATTTGGGAGGAAAAAGTAATTGTATTTTAGGGTAGTAAATGGGTTGTGAGTTAGAAATCCATGTTTCAGTTGCTGTTAAAGCTTTCTGAGTATTTTTTTCAGAGGTGTGCTTTATTATCAGATGTGCAAATGAGTGTATAATCATCTGACTACTGTATTAGGGAGGCCTGTTGTGTGGATGTGTGGAGTGTTTTAAAAAACAGGGAGATGAGCACCCTGACTTTTTTCTTTTTCTTTTTTGTTTCAGAAATCAGAACCCTTGGACATGTATAGTTTGTTACTGTAGAAGCTCCACATCTGCAACAGGAAAGCTGACTACTTGGCACAAATACAAATTAAAAAGGTAAGCGAACAAAAGAAAACAATGTTCAAAATTAATTTGGAGGATCTGCAGCACAGGGGCCTACCACTGTCCCACCCCCTCTCAATTACTGTTGCTAGATATGGAACAGTATGGGTTTGTTAAGGTATAATAATTAATTTTCTATTTTGTAGCATTCTTTCAAGACTTGATAGCAGTAGTTGGTCACTGATTTACCATGATTACTGCTTATCTTCACCTTGCTAAGTTATTCAACAGTATTCCCATGAGGGAATAGGATACAAGCTTGAAATTAGTAAATTTCAATTTGTATTATCCTCCCATAAGGGGAAGTAAGATACAATACAGGAAGTATTAAACTTAAATGTGCATTATTCCCCATAAGATAACACATTAGAAGACATCAAATTTCTTTCTTTCTTTTTCTTTCTTTCTTTCTTTCTTTCTTCCTTTCGTTCTTCCTTTCTCTCATTATATAATTCAGTAGATGAACCACTGGTTAAGCAATATGATGCAAAATGTCAGGATATGGATTATTTATATATCTGAATAAGGACTGACAGTGTTGTACCAAAGAGTTTTGCATGGGGAGCCCTTCTTTTTGGGCTGTTTATTTCAGATATGGAAGTGAGAGATGTTTTCATTAACTGTAAATGCAGCTGATAGTAAATTGGGTAACATTTCAAAGATATTAAAAATTCTTCAATACAGTGAACAAATATTTATATGTATATATATATCATAAACAGGTGCCACCATTAAAGAACTAGGAACAGCGGTAAACAACAATTTAAACTCTGAACAGTGTGCCATGCCAAAGTGAGAAACATATTCTGTAGCCTAAGTCTAAAAGGAATATCTAGTCACTGCAAAGAGATCGCTTTATAAAATGTTACGTTACTGATCCAATCCATTATTAATACATCACTGCATTTGATAGCCTTCAAACAAGCCACACAGATCAATTTGAAAAAGTGTGAATTCTTACCAGAAAAATGATAGGACTTAAAATGTAATATATTCATAAAGATTTCAGGAATTGTCCTGATCTGTTTTATATAGGTTACCTAGAGATAACCTCTGCCTGGTCAATAATCCAGTGCCTTTTGTAGTCCTTTTTAGAAAATCTATGCCTAGAACATACCATTTGGAGGAAATAACACCGCACCGTAGAGCCTAATATTAAATATATGGAGAGAGTCCAAAATCTCACTACAGAGAGACAGAATCAGTATTACGTAACAAAAAATACATATCAGATGGTTATAACTAGTAACAATACAAAATAAAGAAGTGCATCAGTAGATATCTTAAACAAGAATACTTTTAATTACCATCACCATGAAAATCAGACTTTATCAGAATAAACTCAGATAATAAAACAAATGTGCTTAAATAGTTAATAATGGTAACTTCAGTCATATGACTATTAAATCAATCAACTTTAAATACAAGCTAATAAAGGAATACTAACATATTTTACAACCATATATCAAATCATATTGAATTTCATTATCAGTATAGAATTTATTGAAACATTTCATTTGAAACAGAGTGTTTGTCAGCATTTAAATACAACTGCCATGCCAGTTCATGTCATATGTCATGGATCTCAAATTCACCACATCATGTATTTATACCTCTGTTTTCTGAAACAAAAAATATATTTGTTAAAATTAGGACATAATGTACATGTTCTGAAACTGTGTGATCAATATTGTTTTAATAGCATAACAGTAAGATATTTACTTGTTTTTTTTTCAAATCTAAGTATCATAAAAAAATGACAGATATAGTACACAACACCTTTCAAGATTATCAAACAAGCTTTTCCTTGCAAATAGAACTTTGTCATTGACTCCCTTGATATATATGGGAAGTAAAGAAATGTCACCACCACAGTGTCACTGCAGCTGACCCTTTGAATGCCAGAGGATGATAAACTTGACAGTTAAAGCTGTGATCTTACAAATTTACCAGATAAACCTAGGACCATATAAGTAGAGTGTTTAGCTTGAAGAGATTTATAAGGAAGTGTGCAGTTAACACATTCCAGAATGAGGAAAAACAGGTATGATGGGGTCTGGATTAAATATTATTATTGTAGGGATGAAAAGAGAGGAGAAGAGCAGGTTCAGAAGGGGATAAACAGCTCTGGATGGTTGTACACCCTGAGGTTTGTACTGTATTTGTTGCATGAAGCTGTCCTTTTTCTATAGTTTTCTGTGGAGACATAATGCAGCTGAATATAATAAGGATAAAAGAAATCATGCTAACAGCATGTAAATTTATGTGTAACCGCATGTTAAGCAGATATGCAAGCAGTTAAGTATATGTGAAGCACATTTTATGAAATTATGCTAACAGTAGGTAAATACATGTGTAGCCCCATTTTATGTAGGCCTCATACTAGCAACAGATATATGTGCAACTGCATTTTATGCATAAGGTAAATATATGTAAGCACATTTTATGCAGGTATCATACTAACAGCATGCAAATACATGCGCATTTTAAGCAGGTATGCTATCAGTTACATATATGTGAATCATACTTTATGGAATTATGCAGTAGGTAAGTACATGTGTAGCCACCTTTTATGCAGGCATCATGCTAATGACAGGTAAATGTGTAACCACATTTTATGCAGATATCATACTCACAGCAGATAAATGCATATGTATCCACATTTTATGCTGGTATCATGCTAATACATTTAGATACATTTTATGTAGGCATTATGCTAACAATGGGTAAATGCATGTGTAATCACATGTTATGTGGACATCATTCTATGTGCCTAAAATTAGATTCACATGTAATTTACCTGTCCACATAATATGTGGTTACTCATGTATTTACTTACCGTTATCACTAACAGTAGGTAAATACATGTCTAACCATATTTTATGCATGTATCATGCTAGCAGCAGGTGCATACATGTGTAACCACATCCTGTATAGGTGTCATGCTAATAGTAGGTAATACATAAGTTCATAGGTTCATAGGTATGTACTAGGCTATCGGCCCAAGGGCCTATGTAAGCCTAGTCAGCTAGGTTCCATAGCTTACACCAACCAAGAAAGTTATTTTCCTGTGCCACTGTCCAGTAGAGACACAGAAGTGTTCCCTGGAGTGTATTTTCTATTTCCCATCCACTCATCAAGATTTTTATTGGAGTGCTAATGAAGAACTTTGCTTGACATAGATGGGTAGCTTGTTCCAGAGTATAGGAAGTCTCTGGGACAGGAATCTATCCCTCCAGTGTGTCCTGTTTATTGTGGTGACAATGTTTAGGTCCCTAGAGCATGTAGCTGGGAGGGATTGGGATTTCTTTAGGTGTAGCATGTCCAACAGCTCTGGGTTTGATATAGCTTTATATGTTAGGCAGAGATCACCTCGGAGTAGGCGATATGCTACAGAGTAAAGCTGGAGTTTTTTGAGGCGGTCAGTGTAGGGCATTTGTTTGAAGCCAGTAATCCTCTTTGTGAGGTACTTCTGTGGCCTTTCCAGCTGCTGCAGATGTCTTGTGAGGTACATTCCAAAAGGGGCATTGTACTCTATAATGGGTCTAATGAGTGACGAGTAGAGGGGAACAATGACCACTTTTTTCCTGTATGAGAACCTTTTTATGATGAGGTGTGCCACGTAGAAGGACTTCCTGACTACTGTGGTGATGTGACTATCAAAAGAGAGACTACTGTCCACCTGGGTTCCAAGGTTTCTTATCACGCATTTGGTGTTAAGTAGATTGCTGCTTATGTGGTAGTTCATGGGTACAGAGTTTTTACCAAAGGGGATGACACTGCACGTTTTTGGCATTGAGCTTGAGGCCATGGCTCTAACACCAGGCATCTGTCTCAGTGAGGCCCTTCTGTAGGATGTCCACATCATTTGGGGACTTGACTATGGCTCTTAGTTTGCAGTCATCTGCGAACTTTGTTAGCCAGAGGCCTTCTGTGTTAGCCTATACTTCAGAGAAGTAGATACCAAACAGGAGAGGTCCCAGGACGGAACTCTGTGGTACTCCACTTGTCACTGCTTTGAGGTCAGATTTGGAGTCTGCAACTTTTACAGTGTGGGTTCTGTCAGTGAGCCATTTGGCAACCCATCTTGTGACATAGGGATTTATACCTAGTTTAGTGAGTTTAGCTATAATTCCAGAATGAGTGATGGTGTCAAAAGCCTTGGCAAGGTCAAGATAGGCTGTGTGAACCACCTTACCCTCATCCACGGCTTTGGTGACTGCCTCAAAGAAGTCGATCAGGTTCAGGAGGCATGTTCTGCCTTTCACAAACCCGACCAGGGTGGGATCCAGAGTTTGGAGGTTACCAATGTCATTGTTTATGAGTTCCATGATGATACGTTCCATGGCCTTGCAGACCAGGCTCGTCAGGCTAATAGGTCGATAGTTCCAGGGATCAGTGGTGGCTCCCCCTTTGTGGAGTGGGATAACTGTTGCTGTGTGCCATTCAGTGTATCACAAATAGAATAAATAAATACATCAGGCGCCACATTTTATGCAGGGTATCATGATATAAGCAGGCAGCTACATGGATAACTATATCTTATTTGGGTATCATGCTTCCTTAGATGACTACATGGCTAAATCACCATTTGTAAGGTATCATGCTATCAGCAGGTGAATTCACAGCTAACCACAGTTTATGCAAGTATCATGGTATCATCAGGTTAATGCATAGGTATTTTCATTTTATGTATGTATCAGAAGGTAAGTACGTGTAACCAGATATTATGCAGATATACTGCTATCAGTTGAATACATGGATAGCTACATCATATGCACATTGTATCAGCAGATAAAAGAAGGGGGGAGACATGGGCATCACAGGGCAGTGCAGTGGTGCAGAGGTTAGCATTGTTTTCTCACAGCAAGATGTTCTCTGGTTTAATTCTCAGCTGGGATGCTTTCTGTGTGGAGTCTGCATGTCCTCTCTGCATTCATGTCGGTTTCTTCTGGGTGCTCCAGTTAACATACCAAAGACATGCATCTGGATCATTTCTCCCCAGGCCTTCGCTGAAAATGGGCTCTGTCCCAGTCAGACTTTCCCAGTAAACAAATGTTAAATAAATAAATAAATCAACAAACACACAGAGTGGCATTAGGAAGCAGTGTTTCTGCAACCACTGGGGCATGTAGCTCTCCTGAGAAGAACAGGAGATAGTAAGAATGAAGTACTTATGCAGTCAGTTAAAAAAAAATAGATAACTTTAGTTAGGAACAAATGCTTCTGGATGAGGAACAACCCTATTCTGCTGCAGCTGACTTCACTGCATGTGGCGTGCATCTACTTGTTGGATATAGATGGCTATCTTCACCAGGCTGTGAAAGCTGTCAGGTGACCAAGCCACAGGTGCTCAGATTGCTGAATCTTGGTAACAGTGACCTACTCTCAGGGGCACATGTATCACATCAGCAGTGACTGCATGTGAAAGGAACAGTGCCCAGTGACATCAAAATGAGAGTGGTAATGAGGTGAAAAATTAGAAAAAGCTGGAAGGCACCATTAAAGCAATTTGTTAATTAGCTAGTCTGTGCAGTTAGCAATTAGTTATATTGCTCCTTTAGTATAATCAAAAAATGAGTCATTACTTCACTTTAACATTCTGTGTCTTCCAAAGAAGGATTCTGTAGAAATTGCTTTCCTCATTAAGTCTGTGACTTCCTTGAGTCGCAAATATTTGGTGCCACTGTTTAAGATACTGCAGCCTGTCTTTTCACTAATACATTTTCTTTGCATGTGTTTATTCACTTATTTAATTATTTTTTCATTTTGCTTTAACCCATACATCACAAGTTGGTGCCTAAGAACAACAAATCTTTCTTTCCATAGTATCCCTGACCTTTTGTGCCTCCTGCATTCATACGCAACATGTCAGTCATAAAAACAAGCACATAATTATGGTTAGTAGAGCAAACTATTCAGAAGTCCTGATTAGATATAAATTATGCTGGTAACCAATGCTTCAGAGGACAGTAATAGTGGTGGAGGTGGGGGGTCTAAGCAGTACGTTGTAGAAAACTGACTGCTACAGCTGTAAGACAGAGAAAGTTTCCCTGACGGACATCAGCACATGCAGGGCAAAACAGGAAAGAACAAACTGTTTTACTTGTGATGTTACCAGTTTATGTCCTAATGCAGCTCTTTGAATGGTTAACTTAGATATTAAGTAATAACTATTTATAGTTAGATGAAATGTGGGAGAGTTCTGATGAAACATTTAGGGTCTATGTTACATACCTCAAAGAATGTTATCTTCTGTGGGGTAACAATGTTTATAAAGCAGTTACAAATTAAGAAACTGACAATATGTCAGCCTGTTGGTGCAGTATAGAAGTTTCTCTTTTTGTTTCAGTGTTCTATGCTCAGCTAGCTTCATCATACAATGGAGGCCAAGGTTGGGGCAGAATCAAGCAATGAGTTCCTTTTTTATGGGAGGGGTCTGATGCTACTGTTACTTGCAGTCCTTTGGACTCTACTGCCATTCACTGCCTGACCATGAGAAGACTCAGGATTCCAGTCGTAGACAAATTTGCACATGACAGACTCTGCAGGTAAAATGGAAGTGCATGAATGTTTAGTAGCATATGCAGACTGGCACTTTAAAATGTCAAGGACAGGGAGGGTAATCATTAAGTAATATAAATAGTGGCAAGGCTAGGTATGCAAAATAGGCAGGAATGCTGAGGAGCAGAGGTCAGCGGGAGTATGTCTGTCTTTGTGTTGGGTGGGGGAAGGGAGCAGCATAAATATCCATAGAATCTACAAGTGACTCTGCTTCTGTGTCTAGTGCTTGTAAACATGCACACTTATGCACATGCTCATATCTGACCTAGAACCATAGTAATGTGATGTTTAAAAATAATGAATTAAAAAAATAGCATCAAGCTAAGACATAATATGCTTCAAGACAAAGTCTCTAAAAATGGAATGAAAGTGGGTATAAAGGCATATAACATACTGAATATAGTGTTTAAGTTAAAATATCATATGTATACGCACTGTTTGAAATCATGCATTTTTCTTCACATAGCAATATTTGATGAGTAATATGTCATTTTGAAAGCTTAAGTATTGAGTTTTTTTTCTTTTACTAAAGAGGTTTAAACTGTGTTATGTGCCTTGGTATACTGGGTTATAATAATCTTTTATGTGGAATTTTACGGATGGCAATCTCTCTACAATTTCCATTACTGTTTCCAATGATTAATATCTATCTTACTGTGAAATGTGCACTTCTGGCAAGCAGTTTAACCTAGCAATCCCTACAACATGTGCTAAGCTGTACTATACACTTCCTTAATGACTTAGGGGTTTGTTTTAGAACACATATCAAACAGTTCCTCTTGCACATACACAACCTACACAACATAATTCACATGTGTCTGACAAAGTGATAATTCAGAGTGCAAAGTAATGACCAGTTGTGGTGTGGATTTCTAGTTTGCCAGATACAAAGGCACAGGGACTAGAACCTTAGACTTTTTTTTATTTTATTTTTTGTTTGTTAACCAGGTAAGTAAGCTAGTCTTTGACCATTTTCAGCCATGCCCTTGTGACAATGGAAGTTGTAGCAAAATCTAAAATATTACAATGTAACAAGTAAAAAAGAATATTACAAAAAAATAAGACTTAGACCTGGCATATACTGAATAATGTAGGACACAGTCCCTGGGGCTTTCTGGGCTCGCCGCATTTAGGACTGTGCGCAAGGACTATGTACAGTAGCTTGTGCCCACATGGCTTTATATGAGACTTTCACTTCACCTGGACTGGTGATCTCATTAGAGTAGGTCTGATCCACACTGGTGACCACATCAGAGTATGCTTGAACCATCCTGGTGATCTCATCAGAGTAGGTCTGATCCATGCAGGTGATCTCATCAGAGTAGGTCTGATCCATGCTGGTGATCTCATGAGAGTAGGTCTGATCCATGCAGGTGATCTCATCAGAGTAGGTCTGATCCATGCTAGTGATCTCATCCAGGTAGGTCTGATCCACGCTGGTGATCTCATCAGAGTAGGTGTGATCCATGTTAGTGAGCTCATTAGACAGTCTGATCCATGCAGGTGATCTAATCACAGTAGGTCTGATCCATGCTGGTGATCTCATCAGAGTAGGTCTGATCCATGCTAGTGATCTCATTAGAGTAGGTCTGATCCATGCTAGTGATCTCATTAGACGGTCTGATCCATACAGGTGATCTCATCAGAGTAGGTCTGATCCATGCAGGTGATCTCATCAGAGTAGATCTGATCCATGCTGGTGATCTCATCAGAGTAGGTCTGATCCATGCTAGTGATCTCATCAGAGTAGGTCTGATCCATGCAGGTGATCTCATCAGAGTAGGTCTGATCCATGCTGGTGATCTCATCAGAGTAGGTCTGATCCATGCAGGTGATCTCATCAGAGTAGGTCTGATCCATGCTGGTGATCTCATCAGAGAAGATCTGATCAACTCTGCTGACCTCATTCAGGTAAGTATGCTCAGGCTGGTATCTGCCCTAAATGTGCTTCCATAGAAATTATTGTTGTGGCACAGACCTCCTGCTCCCAGAATAAATTAGATTAAGAGTGGATATTCTGTATGCTGCTTTCTGAGAACTGTTGTCGTCTTTCATTGTGGAAGCCCTTCTTTTGCCAGTGACATTCTGTCCATAACCTGTTTCATGTTTCACTTCCCTCACAGATTGTCTCCACCCATGATGAGTAGAAAAACGGTTTACTAGATATTGTATCCCATGGATAATTTTAATTCTCAAATCCTTGCTAGTTCTGCAGTACTACTTTAAGTGTGAATTCCCTGTGTTGTTTCTAGATCCAGTTGTTGCAATTTGCCTTGGAGGGATTGCTATTGAATTTGCTGCTCAGGCTGAATAAACCATGAAGATGCCTCTTCTTTCTGCTGGTTTACAAATGCGATTGCTTGGGGATGGTGACAGCTGCAGCCAAGATGATCGCTTAAACTGATATCCTCTTCTTTGTAACTAAAGGTTAAACAGTTAATCATTTATGTTTTAAGAAGATCTCTGCCACTAACTAGCTTATGAATGATATTTATCAAATAGCTCTAAGTGGAAATAACTAAAGCTTTCGTACATTTGATCTATAAGAGTAGCTCAGTATCCTGTCAAGAACCACATGACTTCTCACCATTTCAGAAGATCCAGTGACTGATATGACGGCCTGGTACATTACTCACAAACAGAATGTCTAACAATGAAAGTTGATGAATATAACAGTACTGGTGTCTAATATATGACACAACTAAGTGAGAAGAGTCACAGCTGTGCACCAGGAGAAAATTGAAAGGGAGTGAAAACTGCTGTCACAGAACTGGCGGTGAATGTCCAGGCCACCCAAGTGCAAGAAATCCAGGCTGACATTTGGGCGGTGGAACGTGAGCTGAGTTTTCTTTCTCAAAAACTTTAAGAAGTAGAAAATAGCAACACAATAAGATGCAATTAGTGGGCCTTACAGGAAAGAGAGAGAGAGAGAGAGAGAAAGATCTGACATCAATGCTTTATTGGAAAGAAACTTTTTCATAAGGTTGTTACATTAGCTGCACAATAACAATTGGATGTTTTTTTTTCCTTGGCTCTAAAGCTTGAGGGTGAATTTCCTTATTCACATTTGATCATATGTTGATCATGATTTTATGTTTTATCCTTGCGTCAAGGCTGCAGCAACTTAAGAAACTGAGACTTTTTTTATTATATTTGCAGTTTATGATCTTTCTCAGTCTTTAGGAAACATCAAACTGAGAATACTAATGTAATGGGGGTGAGAAGAGGGATGAAGGAGTTGTTTTGCTGTAAAACACTTATTTTATGTAGTGGAAAGTGAGAGTCTGTCAAAGTCTCTTCCTGTGTGAGTACTTGTACTTATTCAAAACTTGAATATTTAGTACTGTGTCTTCATAAAATTGAGTGAAGGTTCAATGGTACACCTAAGCAGTTTAAACAACTGAGTGTAGGACTAGCATTCTACCATGCACAACTGTATTCGCAGGCATTAGTAGTCTCCCGTATTCGCAGACATTAGTAGTCTCCCCATTCTTTTTTATAAATAACTGATTGTATTTCAAAGGCCCTCACTTCTGCCATGAGACAGATGCTAAAATGCTTTTTCTATTACTAAAAAAAATGCTTGGTGCAGTTACGATGGTTTCAGAAATATTGAACTGATGGGTCTGATGCCATAATTGCTCATCACCAGCTCAAACATTTGGAACTTGGAAGCCCCCATATGCTTGTACACACACAAAAGGTAGTAGAACACACATCCCAGTAATGACTCATATGCTGTCCCAGTATCCATCACATGGACATCCCCTGCACTTATGCAACATCCCAGTATCCAACACACAGACACATAGACATACAGGCACTAATACTGTCCCAGTACCCAACACACACACACACACACACACACACACACACACACACACACACACACACACACATACACACACGGACATACAAACACTCATACACTGTCCCAGTACCCAACACACACACACACACACACACACACACACACACACACACACACACACACATGAACATACAGGCACTCATACACTGTCCCAGTACCCAACACACACACACACACACACACACACACACACACACACACACACACACACACACACACATGGACATACAGGCACTCATACATTGTCCCAGTATCCAACACACACATATGAACATACAGGCACTCATACACTGTCCCAGTAATCAACACACACACACACACACACACACACACACACACACACACACACACACACACACACACACGCACACACACATGGACATACAGGCACTTATACAATGTCCCAGTATCCAACACACAGACACATGGACATACAGGCACTCATACATTGTTCCAGTACCCAGCACACACACACAGGGACATACAGGCACTCATACACTGTTCCAGTACCCAACACACACACACACACACACACACACACACACACACACACACACACACACACATACACACATGGACATACAGGCACTCATACATTGTGCTAGTACCCAACACACACACACATGAACATACAGGCAGTCATACGCTGTCCCAGCACACACACACACACACACACACACACACACACACACACACACACACACACACACACACACACACACACACATGGACATACAGGCACTCATACACTGTCCCAGTATTGAACAAACACACACACACACACACACACACACACACACACACACACACACACACACACACACACACATAGACATGCAGGCACTCATTCAGTGTTGCAGTATCCAACACACACACATGGACATACAGGCACTCATACACTGTCCCAGTATCAGACAGACACACATGGACATGCAGGCACTCATACATTGTCCCAGTATCTAGCAAACACACATGGAGATATAGGCACTCATACACTGTCTCATAATTGAAAACACACACACACACACACACACACACACACACACACACACACACATATACAGGCACTCATTCAGTGTTGTAGTATACAACACACACACACACACACACACACATATACAATGTCCCAGTATCAAACAGACACATATGGACATACAGGCACTCATACACTGGGACATACAGGCACTCATACAGTCTCCCAGTATCCAACACACACACATATGGACATGCAGTCACTCATACACTGTCCCAGTATCCAACACATACACACGGACATGCAAGTACTCATACACTGTCCCAGTATACAACAGACAAACACAGACATGCAGGCACTTATACAGTGTCCCAGTATTCAACAGACACACATGGACATGCAGGCACTCAAACAATGCCCCAGTATCCAACACACAGACACATGGACATACAGGCACATATACACTGTCCTAGTATCCAAAGCACACACATGGACATACAGCCATACACATTTAGACAACAACAATCACTTTTATACATACAATGCACATCACTACACCCCTAGAACATAAACTCAAGCAGGGTGAAGTGGAGTAGAGCAGATCATTCTACTGCACTGCTCTGTGCCCCACTCATATTATTCCATTAACAGCTGATAGCCATGTTGCACCTATACTGCTCTGCTTGGAAGTCACACAGTACAGATGTACAATGCATCTTCCACAGTTGAGTAGCTCTCTGTGATGTGCCGTGGTCACTATACATAAGACATGGCCATAGAGTGCTACATTTACTTACAATGGTGAAAACTGATCACTGAACATACTGTTCAATTTCAAATCCTTGTGTGATAGCATGTTACAGGTTTGTAAGTTACACTTCTTTGCATATTATGCCAGTCAACTTGTGCAGCTTTGAGTAGTACACAGCGTGATAATGAATCCCACTCATTAATTCATAGTTTTTACTTGAGAACTGTAAAATATAAAGAAAATGCTGATGGTATATTATTTTATTCAGCCATGCATACATACTGGGTGCAGAAAGTTCAGCATTATTCTGTGTATAATGCTTAGCAAAGTTACAGACATGAGTTGGTACCATTTCACAAAGAATATGAATTTAAACTTAACAAATTTATTTCAGTATCAAAACTGTGTATCCCTAACCTGTGCTGACTGTTATTTGATCTTTCCAGATGTCATTAGTTGACAGGTACATGAAGCAGAGTTTTAATCAATGCACTGAAAACCATATCTTCATGGCATGGAATTCCAGACGTGATAACCTCAGATAATGACTCACACAATGCAAGTATGATGTTAAGATATTGGTAGAACAAGGTGAGTGTCAGCATGTCACTGCCAGTCACTTTCTGTAAACTAATGGTCACGTCAGGAGGTCAATGCAAACTGTCAAGGAGCATGTGAAGCACCCATAGGGCATTACCAGTGACCAATACTTGTATTTCCACTTAACTGTATTTAAATGTATAAATGCTCCAATGCAATGCATTGCTTTATCAGCAGCTCAGTCACTGATGGGCCACAGAATATAGATACAATTCCTACATCACTGCCTTTATGAATTCCTGAAAATGAAATACAAGAACACGAGAGACTAAAGTAAAACCAGTTGTACAGAAGTTTTATTATGATCAACATGTAGAATGCCTGTCTTCATAAAATGGAAGAAAGACGTTCCAGCAGAAAGGAACAAGACATGTTGTTCTGGAGCAGTATGAGTGAAGGGCACTTGTTCCTTTATACTGCTGATTGAAAACTGCTTAAAAAAATAAAGGACACCCACTCAAAATAAATGTCCCATGGTAACTGTGCTGAATACAGTGACTGCATTTATGATGTTTTCAGAAATGCTGTTGTACTGAGAGAAGTACCTCATGAATGTCAAAATATGATTCCCAATACACATTTTCATAGGACATTGAAAAGGAAGGTAGAGTTCTCCGGAACTCAAAACATTTTGATGAACTCTCAAGAGGCCTGTCATTACATAGAGTTTCTTCTGTATCAGTAGCATCACTGCAGTGCAGACCACTGAATCTCATAGGTATTGTATTCATGGATTTTCCTTCAGTTCAGAAACTAAATGCTAACAGAACAGACAAACCCTTCTGATAGATTTGTTTTTCACTCTAATAAGGATTATGGCTTTAGGACTGCAGTGGTGGTGCTGTGGTAGCGTTGTCGCCTCACAGTTAGACGTTGCCCGTTCGATTCTCAGTTAGAGCGTCTTGTGTAGCGACATGCGTGAATGGGCGTTCCTTCATTGAAGGTTGCGCATTAGGCCCGGCAAGCCAGTACGTAAAAAAATCTACTGCCAATCATTAGCGGACCGGAGTTCCGCTGTGGCAACCCCTAACCGGGAAAAGCCAAAAGACACAAACGAAATTTGTTAAGAATAACTGACATTTTTGAAATCCATAGAGGTGCTTGTAGAGTGTAGTATGAATTTGTGTGTGTGTGTGTGTGTGTGTGTGTGTGTGTGTGTGTGTGTGTGTGTCTGTGTTTGTGTGGAATGCGGTACTTTATTGAACAGCACTTTTGTCAACATCTGTTTAGTCGATATAATTTGGTGGACTAAACAGATGGTAAACACCTGTTGACAAAAGTAACAATTCAGATGATTCTTGGGGTTGAGGAATTTGCCCTTTCCCTGAGAATTATGCAGTTTCAGTGTTAGAATATATAATTAGTGGGGAGTTTCCCCCTTGCAAAAAACAATGTTTTCTTTTTAATTTTATTTTAAGGTTTTTGCATGTGCCAGTCAGGATTGTTGCTGAGTGCAGACTTAGTAGTGTCAGTGTGCATAATGTTGATCATTTGGTGTCAACATTATTCATATCAATATTAGTGCCGTTGAATAAAGTATGTGTGCTAGTGATTGGGATGAATGTGTGTTAGGTCGACATCTGTGGTGGACTAGCCAGCTGATCGACAGGTGTGTGATATCGCACAAGTCCAGGCACTGGGAAATTTACCTTTACCCTGTGATACTGCGATCTCTGACTTTGCATATATAATTAGCATGGAGTGTAGGGGGCACGGGGGGATTGCCTCTGTGGAAAACAATGTTTTATTTCAGTGTTTGAACCATTAAAGACTGCACATACCCAGGCTGTTTCTTGACACATGCATACTGGCATTTTTGACATCTTGACGTTGACGTTATGCCAGACAACAGTGGCTGTCTCTTTATTACTGGTAAACTAATATAGATGTAGATGTATATTAAACAGATCAATACTCAGTTTACTTGATATTTTATACACTTTGTAATTATCTACTTCAAAAATTAGGGGCATCCTTTACTTCTAAAAAACAGCAATGTGACACTTATGCAAGTATTTTTAAAGACTCAAGCCTCGTTCTGATTCCGACGTGTTTATTGAGTGGTATGATTTTCCAGGCACCACAGTGCTTACTTAAATTAGGTTAGGGAAAAGGGTCACATTATCTTAGTAAGAATGTCAGGAGATAGTTTCCAATCTTTATTTATAACTAAAATTTGCGTAAGTAGAAAAAGGAATGGTATCAGATATCAAACATCTGAATATTTTTTATCACACTTGAGACATTTTTTGTTTTAAATAAATTCTTCATTTATTCTGTACTGACTACACCAATTAAGTGCATTAATTGTTTTGTGGGGTGAGAAAAGACGGGTCTATATTATAACATCGAATTTTATAAAGTTCGAATGTTATAATATCAAACCAGTTTTGTCGAACGCTGAAAACAGCGAAGGTGCAGGACACCGAATTCTTTCCCAGGGAAAGAATTTGGTGGGCCGTTGCTGAGGCTTTGCTGTTTTCAGCGTTCGATATGTTGGAGCGTTACAGGTCGGGTTCAGGTAAGTGTGCGATTTTTTTTGTAGGTTAGGGTTAGGGGGCGGGTTAGGTGAGTTAGGGTTAGGGAGCGGGTCAGGTAAGTGTGCAGTTGTGTGTAGGTTAGGGTTAGGGGACAGGTTAGGTGAGTTAGGGTTAGGGCACGGGTGAGGTGAGTGTGCGATAGTGACGGACCTTAGGGTTAGGGTCAGGTTAAGGTAAGTGGATAGCTAGTAGTGTATGTAAAGTTTAGTTTAGGTTTAGGTGTAGGATTTTAAGTGTATGTGTGTGGATTGCTGTTTTTTGTATGTGTTTGTGTTGTGTGTATGTTTCTCGGAATAGCGATTTTTTTTTTCCCTGGGAAAAAAATTGCTATTCTGACTGTTCGATGTTTGCGGATTTCGATGTTTAGTGTTCTGTATTATAACATTCGATCTTTGTAGATTTCGATGTTATAATATAGACCCAGAAAATACTGCTATATCATTACTTTTAGGATATTTTTTAATGACAACCATAACTGATTGTTGTGTTACTGGTAGGTAACTGGACTTGAGGATCTTGAATATAGCATAGTAATTATAGATTTCAACCGTAATGTTTACTGTATTCAGAACTACTATATTTGTATGAACACATTCTTAACTACAGCATATGTCTTCTTTGTATTTATGCTGCAAAATACAGTTTGCAGTTCATATTTTTTTTAATGAAATATGCATGCCTGGATGTAGCATAACATTGTTGTCTTTTATTTTCAACAATCATGGCTAAATAAGTCCTGGATTCAGCTCACCTACTCAGGTGTGAAATGGAAAGAAAAGAGTTTACTGGATGTCTAACATTCAGGGACTTCTGACCTGCATTTCATAGTCTGTATATTCTGTTAAAACGTACTGAGATAATTTTAACAATGTTTCAAAAGAATAACAGTCAGTTTTAACACAATGCCACTTTACATTGTTCTATCCTTGTCTAAAAACTAAAGGATGGGGTTGGTTCCAGATCAACTGTCAAAACTTCAAACAAAGAGAAGACAGTTTTTGCACATTATTTATTTAATTTGTGTTTCTATATTGGAGATTTCAACTATTTTCCATAATTTACAAATAATGTTGTAATATCTTTAAAGTTTCAGCACTTCTTATGCCTCATATTATTCTGTCCATTGCCCACTATTATACCCTCTAGATGTAATTTTATCACTCATCTTTGGTACCCTTTTAACACCACTTTTAGTGTGGCATTTTTTGGTTTAATTTCTCCAAGTGTTTTGGGTTTCTAATACCATGATGGGGATGGACTCCATTCTTAAATCAGAGAATGATTAAAGTTCATGAAATTAGTATTGTTTCAGTCTTTGATGTTAGCCAAAAGTGTTCTTCACAGCACCCCAAATGTGCCCATAACTGTCTCCTTCAGTTCCTATGGAGTTACATGTATTAGTGACATATTTACATATGACTGTAAATTCTTTTTATGAGATTCATATTCAGATTCATTGTTCCTGCTACTATTTGAACTGTCTGGGTATCCTTCTTCCACATTACCCTCATTTCTGACTGCAAATCCTGGTTTTTATGCCTTTGTGTCTCTCTATACATAAGACACTGTAATCACTGGGTGGAGCAATTTCAATGATCAATGCTACTTTTGTCTTCCTTTCATGGACTACTATATCTGGTTTTCTTGCATATATTTTTTGAACTGTCAGCAATGAGTGAGCCCATCTGATATAAACTTCATAATTTTCTGTAATGCTTTGTGGCTTATATTTCCAATGTTTTTCGACACCTTCGGTATTATAATGTTTGCACAATCCCCAGTGCAACAGTTTTGCCACATTATTATGCCTTTCAGCATACAGACTTTCTGCCATCAGTGTATCACACCTGGAAACAAGATGTGTGACTGCTTCCAGTTCTGTTTTACAAAACCTGCATTTGTCTGTTTCAAGGAAATGTGGCTTAAATGCTGTTTTATCACCCTTGAAAATTTGCAGAGTTAACTCATTTATCCAGATTTTGAAGTGCAGTGATTTTAAATGGTAGAGATTAAATCTTCAGTCTTGGTAAGTGTTGTATTATCATGTGATTGTTATTAAGAGTGTAATTATTCCATTGACATTGGAAGGATTGTAATGTCTGATAAGCAGTTGCACATTTTCTTTTGTCTCTTTTGATAAATAAATGTGTTGGTAAATGTGTTTATGTGCATGCTGGTTTAACATAAGGAAGGTTTGAAATTTGAGTCTATGTAAGTTAACTGCTGAAATTAAAAACTGATATATATTTCCTCTGAGGTTTGCATTTTAAACTGTGATTTGTGTAAGCTGTCTGCAGGGGAAAAATGTACCATTCACCCTCTTGCTAAAATCACTTTATCATCCTTTGAACATTCATGTGAGTTATATATTCCTTTGACTTTTATTAATATTATTATTATTATTCAAGTTTCCATAACATTGCACAAAGACAGTCAGTGTCACATCACGTACAAAACTGGCATTGCAAACACATTACAATTGTATCCCATTATGAAACATTACCAAGCGTAACTGAACAAACATTTTACTTCTGGAAAAGTTTGTAATCCTCCATTCCTCCTTTGCAATTAAGATTCTTCCACCTTACTACATAGATGGTGATAAATGCAATGCCCTCTTTACTGAGATAGTACTAGATGCTGAAAAAAAACTAATCAACCACATTATGAAAGCACCTAAGCTTGCCCCAAACTTACCTAGCACTGCCATTATATTCTGTCTTCCTGGGCACCAGTAGATCAGTGGCAAGCCCTAACATTATTTGTCGCAACAATACTCCTGGTCCAGTCAGTCTTCTTATATACTCCTTATCTTCAAGTCAGAGCTTATCTGATGAACCATATATAGAGCCTGTAGAACATATAGAATGTTTCCATTAGAGGCTACAGGCTTTATTGTAGATTCAGAGAATATTTTATGGACTAGCATTAAGAAACATTTCAAAGTATATGTTGCACACTCATTTAGATAGTCTGCCATGTTCATATTTATCCTTTAGTAGATCTTGTAAACAGGTAGTATTAGGACAGGGATGTTTAACATATCTGAACATTTATATATCTTTTCTGATGAAAATTGGTTTTATTCAGATTTAAAACAAATTGAGATCATCATATTCAGTCAGTTACACCGAAGAGGTAATCTCACTGCTGTGGCTATGTATATAATGAAATGCAATAAACCTTAACGCATTAACATAATATAGCGCATTATCAGTCTGTCTCTCTCTCTTTCTCTTTCTCTCTCTCTCTCTCTCTCTCTCTCTCTATTTATTTATTTATTTATTTATATAAGTACTCCTGTTTTGTACCAAAGAAAAAAAAATGTTAACTCATTGCTTTTGCTATAATATTTTTATCACTTGAATTAATTTGTAGTTTATGGCTGTTGGGAGAGGGGGGGTGCATTTACATATCTAGCTCTGGTAACCTAGTCAGCTTTAAGGCTGGAAAGTGTTAAACTGATAAAAATAATGTTCTTTATAGGAACATGGAGCAAAGTAGAGAAAAATGTTCATAAAAAAGTATATGTGGCAAGAATATTCCTTAAGTCAGAGAAACTATGGCTATTAAAGTAGGTCCAAAATTGACTTCTTAATGACTAGTAACATTGTTAAATACACTCTATGGGCTGAGAAACCGAGGTACTTTGTCCTGCTGCAAAAACAAGCAACACAATAAATATTAGTATACCTGTCCATTTTACCATTTTTGTAGTGGGTATTAACTGGAATTCCAGGGTCACTGTTTTAATCCTCTCAAGCCTTATGCATATGAGCATGCATACAGGAGTTTGTTGCACAATGACATGAAATGTACCACTTAAATGGTATAAGAAAGCTACATTGTTAAACTGTTCTAATCAAATATCTGTTCATATCTTAGAACAGATTCAAAAACCCAGTGACCCACCAGCTGAGAAAGAGAAACATATGTAAATCGCAAAGTAACTTGTCAGGACTCTGGAAAATACAAGAGACAAAAATGTATTATCTCCAGATAAGCTCTGTAATCTAAACTATCTTCTTCAGAGCTGGAACACCACCAGCAAATACTTCAACTCCTTTCTTGCTGCAAAAAGGACAGAGTAATCCTATGGAGATGTGACAATGAGACTAGGAGACGGCCCGCAGTAGGAAGCTACTAATGCTTCCACTCAAGACAATCATTTTCCAAACCCTTGTTCAAGTTAAGACAGTTTTAAATCAAAGATAGCATTGCTAATTGAAAAAAGAAAAAAGTTTGTCTCTATGTTACTGCAATTATCATATGTTCTAAGCAGCATACATTATCCACTACGACCAATAGATTGACTACTACATCATGAAATGGATGATGGGGGCATCATATGGGACTGAGCTAGAAATAAAATGTTAAATAAGCTTTAAAAAAGGAATAAGAAAAGTAGGTTCCTTCTACTTACGGGCTGAACTGCAAACAACTGCAGTTGTCAATACCCTGTACTTTCTCACCTTATGACAGCCATATAGCATTTGTCAATTAGTATAATTTATCACTGGCAGTGGAAAATATAGAAAAAAAACTTAGTTTTTAGGAAGATGAAATGCTAATACTAACAGTTTCATATAGACTGCAAATATTCCCAAATGGTCATCTGCAAACACAACTAAATAAGAGTCATGCCAAATAAAATGGTATTAAAGGAAAATTCCACCCCCCAGTTTAGTTAACCATTCTTCTGTAATAGCTGTATGTTGTTAGGTCCTCAGAAACTCTTCAATGTCTTCCAGTTTTTCATTTCTGTTTGTTTCCCCGCCATGGATTATAAATGTCCTACCTCTATTCAAATCTCATATTGTTTCAGAAATTAATTTTACCTAGCCTGCATTACCAAAGGTAGACAGGAAAGATTCTGGAGTTTTCATCTGTGGATCATCACCAGTATTGTTTTATATCCTGAGTCTGTGTCTTTCTAAGAAAAGTAAAGTTCTATAAAGAGCTAAACTAAAACTCTTTTTCCAAACAGTAGGTTGTTGGATCAGTCCTTTTTCTGTGATGCACAGGGATAAGTTGTACTGCAGCACTACATACACAAACTGATCAGTACTTTGACTATCACCCATTGAAATCTGTTTAATAATTTAACTACAAAATTATGCCCAGTAACAAAAATTCAGGCAACTGTTATCTACCATGCTAACTTTATGAAGTGACAACTTTCCACCACCAGTGAATGAGCACAACTGACCACCTGCACACATTGAAAGATTACTAGGAAAAAAGGGTATGGATTTTTTAAAGGACTACATATTTAAACCCTTAACAAAACACTTATCTTTCTACCTTTTTTATGTTAAAGTAAATATAAATGGACCATGAATGTGGATTGCCAACTTAAAGTCAGAAAAGGTCAAAGTATTTCAATTAAAAACATGATCTTATTCTGCATTTTTACACCATCTAAAAAGCCAGTGATTCACATTTCTGTTGTATTAAATGGATGAAAAACTCCCATATAATATAAAAGTTTTTATATTCTAGGGGAACCAAACTCCATTCTGGAGAAGGACAAAGAGACCAAAAAATAATCACTAGTGATACTTGGATAATATCTGTGATAAGGAAGCTTTGTATATCCTATTATGGGAAGAAGTGAAGCCAACACTAATGGCTTGTTTAATGGCAGTTGAAGATAGAAATAGGAGAGTAATGACAAAATAAATGACAAGGTAGAACATGAAGTACAAGGTTTAATCCACAACGAAGGAAACAATCTACTATGTTTTGTCAACAAGAGATCCACATTTAAATGGAAGAATTATAGCATTTAACAATTTTACAGAAAGATATAAAGTGTATAAGTAGAAGAGACTTCTGATAGCTATAAGAGGACAGGAGTATAATGCGCATTATATGGGCATATAAATGAAAATGCAGGGATCAGTTTATGGATAGTATAAAGGTTGAACAGGGTAGGTAATAACCTTGAAAAATCACATAAGGAAAACATTTCATAGGTTCATAGGTTCATAGGTAGATACTAGGCTATCTGCCCTAGGGCATTTATAAGCCTAGCCAGAGTGTATTTGGCTTCCGCCTCCCTATTAGATTAGCCTACTGTACCTCTGTAAAGTAGGTCACAGAAGGTACCCTTTTAAGATTAGTTTACTGTGCCTCTGTCTAGCAGGGACACAGAAGAGATCCCAGGGGTGAATTTGCGATTTCCCATCCACGCATCCAGATTTCGCTTGAAGAAGGTCAGCGAGGGGCTATGTCTAACATGAATTGGGATTCTATTCCAGAGTGAGGGGAGCCTCTGGGAAATAAATCTGTCCCTCCAGCATGTCCTATTTATTTTTGTGCTGAGGTTTAGGTCCCTGGAGCGTGTAGCTCCAAGGGACTTGGATTTTTTGAGGTGGAGCATGTCCATTAATTCTGGGTTTGACATGGCTTTGTACATCAGGCATAGATCGCCTCTGAGTAGGCAGTAAGCAACTGAGTAGAGCTGGAGTTTCTTTAGTCGAGCTGCATAGGACATCTGTTTGTAGCCCATGATCCTCTTGGTGAGGTACTTTTGGGGTCTCTCCAGTTGCTGCAGGTGTCGGGTAAGGTACATCCCAAAAGGGGCATTGTATTCAATTATGGGCCTGATGAGTAACGAGTAGAAGGGCACAATGACCTCTCTTGATCTAGATGCGAACCCTTTCGAGATAAGGTGGGCTATATAGAAGGTCTTTCTAACCACTTTGGCAACGTGATTATTAAAGGAGAGATTACTATCTACGTTGGTCCCCAAATCTCTAATTACTTCTTCCGTACTTAATGGATTACCACCTAAGTGGTAATTTGTGGGCACCTTGTTTTTCCCAAAGGGGATGACTATGCACTTTTTAGCATTTAGCTTGAGGCCGTGACTCTGGCACCAAGCATCCATCTCTGTGAGACCCTTTTGGAGGATGCTTGTGTCAGCTGGAGATTCGATTATGGCCCCCAGTTTGCAGTCATCTGCGAACTTTGTCAGCCATAATCCCCCCGTGTTAGCCTGAACCTCAAAGAAGTATATACCGAACAAGAGAGGTCCCAGAACTGAGCCCTGTGGGATGCCACTTGTAACTGGTTTGGATTCAGACATGGCACCTGCGATTCTGACCATGTGGGTTCTATCTTTGAGCCAGTTTGCAACCCATCTTGTGATATAGGGGTTGGTATTTAAGCTGGTAAGCTTATTTATGATGCCTGAGTGGGGTATTGTGTCGAAGGCTTTTTCGAGGTCCAGGTAGACTGTGTGGACTACCTTGCCCTCATCTATGGCTTTGGTAACTGTTTCAAAGAAATCAACTAGGTTTAAGAGGCAAGATCTGCCCTTAACAAAGCCGAATTGGGTAGGGTCCAGTGTCTGGAGGCTCCCAATGTCTTTGTTTATGAGTTCCATGATAATACGCTCCATAGCTTTACAGACCAGACTAATCAGGCTTATGGGGTGATAGTTTCTGGGGTCTGTTGTGGCACCACTTTGTGGAGTGGAACCACTGTAGCTGAACGCCATTCTTTGGGTACATATCCTGTAGTAAGGCTAAGTTTGAACAGTGACTTAATGTGAGGGTTCAATTCTTCTTGGAGCTCATGTAAGACACAGCCTAGGACACCGTCCGGTCTCATAGATGCTATGTTTTTTGCTTTGGAGAGGGCAGCTTTCACCTGTGCATCTGTGATGTCAGGGAGGTTACATTCAGTTGGGATAGGCATTTGCTCCTTTGGGGGGGAAGGGGGGGAGAAGTTTGCACTGAATCTGTCTGCCAGGATGTTGGCTATGTCTGTAGATTCGGTATATTTTGTACCTTTATGCAACAGTTCAAAGCATATCTGGGAGTTTCCGCCCATGTTCCTGACATAACTAAAGAAGGCTTTGTGATTATCTTTAGTGTCTAGGGCAATTTTTCTTTTGAAACTGGCCTTTGATGATTTTATGAGGGATCGAAGTTTCTTGCAAATACTGATCAGAGATGCCTTCCCTTTTTGGAATTTTGCTCTGTCATGTAGTAGCTTCTTCCTTCTGTTGCACAGCTTATTTATGGCCGGGGTCCACCAGACCGGTCTCCTGTTTTTGGAGGAGTGAGTCTTGGTTTTATTTGGGATAGCACGATCCATGCATTCCTGCAGGTGCTCATAGAATGCATTTGTAAAGGATTCTGCGGATTGGGCTGTATTATCCTCTGGCCCAGGGGCTTTGAAGGATTCCACCTCAGTCTTGAGAAGTGCAAAGTTGGCTTTTGAGAAATTCTTTACAGTGATTTCCTTGGCTGGGAGTGGGAACGGGATATGGATGTCCAGGGAAATTTGTTTATGGTCTGATCTTACCAATGAGGGGTTTACCTCTAGTGTGGGACATAGAGTCCCCTTGTTGGTGATGACCAGGTCCAATATGCTGTTCCCTCTTGTGGGAGTGGTGACCAGTTGTTCCATTGTGTTAGAGTTTATAAATTCAAGGAACCATTGGGCGAGGGTGTTTGTGCTTGAGTAGTTTTCCCAGTCAATGTTTGGGTAGTTGAAGTCACCCAATAACAGTGTTTGGAGAGACCTTAATATTCTCCAGTGTTCTCAGGAATGCCAAGTGGGGTTCCTGTAATAGGGAGGGTGTTCTGTAGCAGGCTACAAACTGAAAGGCAGTTTTGCCTGCTGTTAGTTGTACATGGATGGTTTCCGATGCTTCGCGCAGTGCCACTAACCTGGAGGTGTAGGTATCTTTGATGAATATAGATACTCCCCCTCCTTTTGTGCTTCGGTCCGAGTTTTGGGGCTGAAATGCATGGTTTTAGATCATGTTTTGAAAAAAATATATCAAAGGCATAAGGGGGCAGATGACAGAATGGTACCAGAATGCAAGAATTTGGATCATTAGTAATTGAGGAATGACAGGCCCTAGCTGATTCATTCCTGAACTCAATAAATGGGGAAAGAAAGAAGTAGCATTAATATTATTAGGCCATTTTGAGCAGATCTGTAAAATGGCAAATAATTCCAGGGGGCATGAAACATGCTAGAATTACTGACATGAGAATAAGGGGGACAGAAGAGCTCTGGTCAATTACAGACTAATTTTGCTCCAAAATGTTGACATAGAAACTCTGGCAAACATTCTAACAAACAGGCTAGATGAAGTTCTGCCCCCAAAAATATTGAGGCCAGAGAAAAATGAATTCATAAAAGGTAGATGGAATATAGATAATTGGTGGAACTTGGCCAGCTTCTTTTAAAGTCACCAAACAGGGTGCAAAAAGCAGAGACAGTCTCACGTGATATAAAAAAAACATTTTATATGGAAAATTAGGAGCTTTTATTTGAGGTATTGCAAAACCAGACAGCTGGGAGATGATGTCACACTGTGAATGAAGATGTTGTATAATGTCCCACATTTGATGAGGTAATCATAGGAACATAGGATCATAGGAAGTTTCTAGGCTATTGGCCCTGAAGCCCTTACAAGCCTAGCCAAGAATTTAGCCCATGATCCAACAAGTCAGCACCCTATGCCACTGTCCAGCAGGGACACAGCTGGAATCCCAAGGGTGTATTTTCCGTTCCCCATCCAGTTATCCAGGTTGCACTTAAAAAGGGTTAATGAGGTACTCTGCTTGATGTGGAGAGGGAGTCTGTCCCAATCTACAAAAAGGGAATTTTCTGGGACACAAATCTGTCCTGGCAACAAGTCCTATTGATGTCACAGACCAGGTTGTGGTCGCGAATGTGGGTTACTTGAGTGGAGCTTGACTTGAAGATATGCAGCAGTCCCATCAGGGTGGGGTCTGAGATTGCTTTGTATGCCAGACAGAGGTCACCACTGAGGAGTCTGTAGGAGACTGAGTAGAGGGACAGGGTCTATAGCCTATCTGTGTAGGGTAGATGTTTGAGGCCCTGGATTCTTCTGGTGAGGAACCTCTGTGGTCTCTCCAGCTGCTGCATGTGCTTTGTAAGGTACATGCCAAAAGGGGCACTGTAGTCAGAAATGGACCTTATAAGTGAAGAGTACAGGGATGTTATGACCCCCTTGTCCCTGGATGAGATACTCTTACTTATGAGGTGGGCCATGTAGAAATCTTTCTGTACAATGGAGGCAATATTGTGTTCAAAAGTCAGTTTGCTATTAACCTGGGTACCCAAGTCTCTCACAACTGATTACATGCTTAGCACCTTATTATCAATGTGATAATTTGTGGGGACATCACTTTCCCCAAAGGGGGTGATGATGCATGTTTGGACATTTAGTTTGAGGCCATGTTTCTTCAGGGTAATTGAAATCTCTCAAAAGATTATTATTAACTGACTTCAAACAATTATCTGAATATGTTAAAAAAAGTATTATGACGTAAATTATCCATGCTTGGAAAATGATAACAAACATGAACTCTACCTTTCCCTTTTGTTCATATAGATCTATAATTATAGTTTCCGAATGTTATTTTGTAATGTCAGCTTAGAAATAATTGAGTCCTGAATTAAAAGAAGTATACCCCCACCTCTTAAGTTTTCTCAAAATTGTTCATATTTATGATATCCAGGAAAGCACAAATCAGTTGAGTACCAAGCCTCAACACTTACTATCACTTTATAATCTTCTTAATCAATCAGAATCCTCAATTCATTATGCTTATTATCAATATTTTCAGCATTGCAAAAATGGCACTTTACAGGGAAATAAGACCATCTAAGTGTCTGACCGCTGTTTTGAACACCTTACTTTTCAGCTTCTTAGTCCTTCTTTTCTCATACACTACTCCCTGCTACTCTGTGCCAGTTGGCTGCAGCCCCTGTTATTCTAGCTTTGACCTCCTCATTCAGACTTACCTTCTCCTCAATCACCTCTCCTAGATACTTTAAACTGTTAACCTGCTTCACTATTTTCCCTTCTATCTCAGTTTTCATCTTGTGATTTTCCCCATTTGCTGCCATTACCACTGTCTTATCTGTACTTAATTTCATCCCATGTGCCTTCAGTTTCCATTCTATTCCCCTATCCTTTGCTGAAGTTCTTGCTCAGACTCTGTCTGTAATGCCACATTGAACGCATGCAGCAGTTTTGTTGCTCTGTCCTCTCCAACCTGTTTGTTGTAGTCCATCACCAGTATGAACAGCAGTGAGCTCAGAGCTTAAACTCTGGTGCACACCCCCTCCCACTGGGAACCCCTCTGTGAGACCTAAAACAGTTTTAGTTGAGTCACCGGGTTCTTGTAAATAGCCTGCACTTAAGTCTAACAGTGTTTTTTGGACTTCAAACAACCACAGGATTTCCCAAATCAGCTTTCTTGGGACCCTGTTATAATACTTTCTCCAAGTCTAGGAATGCCCAGGTGGTCACTCTTCTCATACCTATCTTCTTCTCAGCTATCGGTCTCACTGAAAACAATGGTTCAGCTGTGCCGCATTCTGATCTGAATCAGAGCTGCTCAACTCCTATCTTGCTTTCTTCTACTCTGTGTAGTCATTTATAAATCACCCACTCCAGAACTTTCATGTAATGTGACAGGAGTTTCAAACCTCTGTAATGCCCACAGTTTTGAATGACCCTTTTGTTCTTGTACACTAGCATGCATGTGCTTATTTCCAGTCATCTGGGATATGACTTTCTCGCCATACTGCTACGAGTCCCCTCAAGAGACTTTTCTTTCCTAACTCATCCAACATCGGGATTATTTCTGCTGTGACCTCATCTTAGCCTGCTTTGCTTCTGATTACATTTCCTTAGTGCTGTTCGTACGTCTTCTAGGGCGGACTCTCCTCTTCTTTTACTGTAGGCAGTGTCTAAGGCAGTACAGCTTGTGTAGGGGGTTCATCATTCAGAAGCTGATGAAAGTACTGATTCTATTCTTGTGGGCTGGTGAGCAGGTTACAAAGATTGTCTGTCTGTATGTCTGTCAATCTGTCTGTCCTTATCTCAGTCTTTGCCTTGCAACCTGATAGATTTTCTTCCAGTACCTGACAGAGTGCCTCTAATGACTTTTTCTTTGCTACTGCAAATCCTCTTTTAGCCTCTTTGTTAGCTAGCCAGTATCCTTTCTAGCCAGGTCTGTTTTTGTTTTCTATCTCCTACTTTTTCCTGCACTCTTTCTTTCATTTGATGACTTCCTGGACTTCTGCATTCCACCACAAGCATTTCTTATGTACCTTCTTTCCATACCTGGTTCAGCCGCATACCTGTTCTGTAGTCCTCACATATGCTGTTTTGAGGCACTGCCATTCTTTTACAACTCTACCTATTTCCTCTTCTTCCTGAGGTGCTAGAGCCTTAAGTAATTTATTTAACCCTTGTGCTTTATCTCCAGACAACTTGCATGTCTTAAGCCTAGTCTCCATTGACTTTAGATTCTTCTCTGATCACCGTTTGCTGCTGATTTTGGCAACCAGTGATTTATGCTGTGGGCCAAGTATTTCACTGGTGATGACTTTGCAGTCACTGATTCTACCCCAGTGCCATTTCTTAACTAAGACAAAGTCTACCAAAGTTGAGTGTTGGCCACTCTTGTGTATGATCCTGTCACTGTCTCTCTTGCTGCACCATGTGTTGGCCACCATCAAGCCATTTGCCATACAGAAGAATGGCCTCTCCTTCTTTATTTGCATTGCCCCACCCATGTGGACCAAAGCAGCCATCATATCTTGTTTGCTCTGTCCTGATATGTGAATTTAGGTCACCTGTTATTAACATCAATTCATGCTGTCCGGCTTTATCTAGTAGGTCTTGCAACTGCTGTCTGAATGCACTTATTCCCTCACTATCACAGCCATGCTGTGGTGCACAGGCTAAGATTCTGAATACTGCCCTATCGTTATACTGGGGTTTGATTGCCATGAATGTGTCAATAGCTCTGATTACACCCCTCCCTGTTTTCTGAAACCTCTCCCTCACCACAATTCCCACATCATTTCAAGTTTGCCCTCCATCATTAAGTTTACATGTATCTAAAAGCAACAATTCTCCCATGGCTCTTCTTTTCTTTTTTTCCCCTAATATTACTATAATTGACTTGAGTGTTATTGACCAGACCAGATGCCTTAGTGGTTAAGATCTTTGCCTCCCATGCACAAGGTGCAAGGTTCAATCCTGACCTCCGACCAATGCCTGTTTGGAGTTTGCATGTTCTGTCTGTGTCTCCATAGGGTTTCTCCCATGTCTGAAAAACATGCTGAGTGTTTCCATCTCAAACTTACCACCAATGTATGGAGCTGTGGGCAGCAGCACAGACTCTACATGGTGCCCTATAGGGGGAAGATTTGTACAGATCAACCTCTTTGGGCATCTACTGTGGTGTGCAGTATCCTCAAGATAGGAGAACACAGATCACAGACTGCATGCCATGACAGGGCTAGCCACTCGATGGTGTAAAATATGGCTCTAGGTGATTCAGCCATGTTGACTAATGTCGCCAAAAAATGGGCATGGTAGTTACCGGTGATAAGTGGGTTGAGGACCTGGCCTACTCTGACCCATGCCAGGGACCTGTGCTAATGGTGCAAGGGGTATATGTGCCCCTATTGGCCAGTGTGTGTCCACCATAAAGCCCAGCAGCCCTGGGTCAGTAAGCTACTGGCTGGCTGGTGTCTAGTTGCCCAGCCTGGTTTACCTGGGATAGCTCTGCTGAGTGAAAGCTGGACGTAAAACCAACCAACCTGCCGAACATGAACTAAGAATTGCTATGCTTAATGTAGGTTCACTGACAGGATGCAGCTTGGAAGTGGATGACATGATGATACAGAGGAGCTGGACATCCTATGTATCCATGAGATGAGATGGAAGGGCAGTGCAGCAAAGCCACTTGGCATGGGATCCAGAGTCTACTACTCAGGTGGAGGGCAGGTTAGAAATGGTGTAGGAATTGTGGTGAGAGAGGGCTTCAAAAGGCAGTAAGGGATATCATCAAAATTAATGACAGGCTCATGGCAGTCAGACTCCAGTGTAATGATAGGGCACTATTCATAATCTCAGCCTATGCTCTACAGCTAGGTTGTGATAGTGAGGAAAAGAGTGCATTCAGACAGCAGTTTCAGGACATAGGTGCCAGAAGCTGTTGAAGACTGGGAGGTGGAGGGTGACAGGGGCACTTAGTAATCTAAAAAGGGCAATTTTTTATAACTATTTAGTACCACAACATAAGTTCACTTGGAGGACATTTTAAGCTTGGCCAATTCCCATGTGGTGCTTGAATTAAGATTTTCTGAGTTTAGTAAAGTTGTTTTGCAGATATGCCAAGTCTTCCTGACCATACCTGGAAGTGGAGTAACCATGCAGTTAACTAAAGGGAGTGAAAGTCCAGGTCAGGCATGCCAGATGTGTGCATTAACTGGGTTGTGAATACCTCAGATGCAGAGGCTTCTCCAAAAAAATGAGACCAAAGCAGACTGAGACCAGAATGGAGAGTACTGTAAATATGTGCCTCATCATCTGGTTCTTTCCATGCATATCTGACAACAGTAATCATCTGTCTCACTCCATCTTGCTGCTGAGAAGGCTGAGTGACTGAAAGAGCAGGCAGAAGAGACTATCTAGTTGAAGTCAATGTATTTTCAAGTGCCAAGCAGTGTACATGCAGCACACTCTGCAATATTGATGCTGAAATTAATGTTGAAGCAACACTCGCAGCCAGAAATATCAACACCAAGCACCTGAAAGTCAACACCCATTGATGGAGACACAAATGACATTGGTATAAAGCCTAGTACCAACTCTTGACCACAGACATTGGCACCGGATGACCCAACAGGCCTGAGCCCAGTATCATGAACTTTGGGCTGAAAGATCTAAAGGTTAAAGCTTCAGAGACATGCAATGGCGCTGACAAGATCAGTTCCAATCCTGGTCCTGAAAGCCTGACCCCAGCTGCTGAAAAAGCTGAAATGCCTTGCACTGACAGCATCAACACCAATGTTACCATCTTTGATGACACACCATCAGTGTAGAAGGTGACAGATTAAGGGCTGTGATCCTGAAGGAAAAACCACATCTGAAGTAGATCCACCTGTTTACATTGACACCTGGAAGCTGTTTTGCAGTTTCATCTGTACTAAGTTGGAACACTGGCTGGTAAGAAGTTGTTCAAAGAAATTGCTAGAAATGAAGGCAGGGAAGGAGTGCACCATCCATCAATACACCAGATCAAGGAAGAGACAATCCCAACCCCTGCTGCAGCTTCACATACACCCTCATCATCTTTAAACAATGGTATGCAGAGTGTCAGAGCAACCCAACAAACTGTATTACTACCTAAAATTACATGTGCTTGGCCTTAAGAACAGTTGGCAAATTAATACTATCTAGACTGTAGTCAGTGGCTTCACACGATTTCACACACTTCCGATCAGCATACGCTTTTTAGTGCTAATGTACCAGTAGTGACTGTGTCTTGCTTAAGACTATTATATATACATAATGATTTCCACAAGTGGGTTGGTACCTTTTCAGTACCACAATACCCTTTAAATGACAATATCCCTTCCCTCTTTTATAGTAACACTCTGACACTGCTACTTGCCAGTCCAGTCTAGCACATTCAGGATACAATTACTTTACACTTTTAAAAATAATTAACCATACTCTTAACTTAATAGAGGTCATCAGTCTCTCATTAAAAGACTGAAGTCAACAATTATAATCAATCCACCAGTTTTATGGAATTACCCTTTTATAATTCAACATACAACTAACCATAGCACAGGCTTTTGAAACTGAGTGCTAAATACTTAAAGGAGTTGGGCAATAATACACCTTGAAAATTAAATATGCAAATAAATATATTCTTGCACAAGGAAATATAAAATAAAAATAGTTTTGAACAAAAAGATGTCATCACACTGACTTTCACCTAGATGGTCCTACTACTAACTATAATCTATCTACCGATTTAGTGGTTGAAAAGACTGACAGGCAAAACATCTAGATGTTAGTTAACTGATCTAGGCAACAACTATTATCTGTTCTTATCTAAATTCATGAAAAGATTTTTTAATGCTCCCCATCCTAAAGCACAATGAACTAGCCTGTTGCACTGAACTTTTAGGGAAGAGTCATGTGACTTGAAAAAAACATCAGGAGGTGTCCTAGCACACTTACTTTCTACAAAACACCTATTTTAGTGATGTGTGTGTGTGTGTGTGTGTGTGTGTGTGTGTGCATGCGTGCGTGCGTGCCTGCGTGTGTGTGTGTATGTGTGTGTGTGCGTGCGTGCGTGTGTGTGTGTGTGTGTGTGTGTGTGTGTGTGTGTGTGTGTGTGTGTGTGTGTGTGTGTGTGTGTGTGTGTGTGTGTGTGTGTGTGCTTGTTTTATATTGAATGATGCTCACCTTCAAATGATATCATCTATTCATCCACAACCCCTTTTTCCCATATGTGTGCATGCGTTGGCGCCTGCATTCGCGTGCAGTTTGTGTGTGTGTGTGTTTTACAATAAATGTGGAGCGTTGGTTTTACAAGGAGTGTGTGCTTGTTTTATATTGAATGATGCTCACCTTCAAATGATATCATCTATTCATCCACAACCCCTTTTTCCCACATGGCAGAAAGGTATCACTAACAGTGACAATCATCTAGAAACAATGTTCACCCCACTGGGCAGTGCTATCACTTCCTGCAAATTTAAAATTCTGAATGCAAACACCATCCAAAGCACTATGGTTTGAATAAGCAGAAAGTTCCAGACCAGTTAAGGTAATATACTTTTTCAGGAATTAACTCTTTTCAAAGTTTAGCTGCATCAATCTTTTCATTATCTTTCACATCTTTGCTGCATCTTTTCTGAAATAACAGCTACACGTTTTGTAAAGCTTTTCACATTTTTCTCCTTGATATGCAGTAACAAAAGAGTTCGTATATACTGGGTGTGGAAGTAGTAATGTGATTTTTTTTGTAGATACATAAATTGAATGATCAGGTGATATATCACTCTTTTGTGATCATAGCTGTGTCACTGTGTGTCTCAATCACAAAAAAGTCAATGTATTGTTATGGAGTCAAACAACACACACACACACACACACACACACACACACACACACACACACACACACACACACACACACACATACACACACACACACACACACACCAGTTACATAAAACAGAGCCAGAGCAGACACACACAACAGTTTCAGATATATAAAACAGAGCCAGAGCAGTTTCAGATACATAAAACACAGCCAGAGCAGTTTCAGATACATAAAACAGAGCCAGAGCAGTTTCAGATACATAAAACGGAGCTGGAACAGTTTCAGATAAAAAAAACCAGAGCCGGAGCAGTTTCAGACACATAAAACGGAGTCGGAGCAGTTTCAGATACATAAAAATGGAGCCAGAGCTGTTTCAGATACATAAAACAGAGCTAGAGCAGTTTCAGATACATAAAACAGAGCTTACTGTGGGTGACTCTCTGGCAGCAGTGACATGATTCCTGCACACATTTGTGTTTAAAATTCCTGTGATGCATGTGAGTCCTCCATTAGGTCCTAAAACAGCTGTAAATGTGTGTGTGTGTGGGGGGGGGGGGCGCTCCCTCTCCCTTGCTCTGTGATTCCGGTGCTTATGTTGCAGGACCTACTAGATAAAGCATGAATTCGTGTTGATAATGGGTGACTTGAATGCACATATCAGGACAGACAGAACAAGATATGAGGACTGCCTGGGTCCACATGGGTGGGGCAACAGAAATAATGAAGGAGAAGCCATTCTAGACTTCTGTCTGGCAAATGACTTGACAGTAGCCAACACATGGTTCAGAAAGAGAGACAGTCACAAGATCACATACAAGAGAAGTCAACATGCAACTCAGGTAGACTTACTCCTAGTAAGGAAAATACACTGGGGCAGAATCCATGATTGCAAAGTCATCCCCAGTGAAACAGTCAGCCCACAGTATAAACCACTAGTTGCCACAATAAGCAGCAAGCAGTGGTCAGAGAAGGCTCTAAGGCCAACAGAGACCAGACTGAAGACCTGGAAGTTGATTGGAGAGAAAGTACAGTGGTTCAAGGAATTACTCAGGGCTCTAGCACCCCAAGAAGAGGAGGAAGTAGGTGGAGTTGAAGAAGAATGCCAGCACCTAAAAACAGCATGCGTTAGGACTACAGAAAAGATATGTCAGAGCCAGGTATGGAAATAAAGTACATAAGGAAAGCTGGTGGTGGAATGCAGAAGTCCAGGAAGTCATCAAAAGAAAAAAAGGAGTGCAGAAAGAAGTGGGAGAGAGAAAAGACTGACCAGGCTAGGAAGGACTACTGATTGGCTAACAAAGAAGCTAAGAAAGAAGTTGCAATAGCAAAGAATAGGGCATCTGAGACACTCTACCAACTTCTGGAAAGTGACTCAGTAAGGGGCACAAATACACTATATCAGGTTGCAAGGCAAAGACATACAGATAAAGAAGATAGTCAGAAATCCTTCATAAGGGATGCCAGCAACAACCTGCTCACCAGCCCAGAAGACATCAAAGGCAGATGGAAGGAGTATTTCCAGCAGCTTCTGAATGAAGAAAACCCCACAGAAGCTGTACATACCCAGAAACAGCCTACAATGACAGAAGAAGAGGAGCCCACCCTAGAAGAAGTAAGAACAGCACTAAGGAAGATGAAGTCAGGGAAAGCAGCAGGCTCAGATGAGGTCACAGCAGATATGATAAACATGCTGGGTGAGATTGGGGAGGAATGGCTCCTGAGGGTACTAATAGCAGTGTGGAGAGAAAGGAGTATCCCAGATGACTGTGGAATAAGCATACTCATGCCAGTGTACAAGAACAAATGGGACATCCACAACTGTGGGCAGTACAGAGGCATCAAACTCCTATCACATTGCATGAAAGTTCTGGAGAGGGTGATTGATAAACGGATATGCAGAGTAGTAGAATGTAAGATGGGAGATGAGCAGTTTGGATTGAGACCAGGATGCAACACAACTGACCCGATGTTTGCATTGAGACAGATACTTGAGAAGAAGCTAGAGTTGAGGAGAGAGTCCGAATGGGCATTCCTAGACTTGGAGAAAGCATATGACAAGGTCCCAAGAAAGCTGATCTGGGCAGTACTGTGGTGGTATGAAGTCCCAGAAACATTGGTTGAATTAGTGCAGGCTATGTACAAGGACCCAATGACTCAAGTATGGACACTGTTCGGCCTCACAGAGGGGTTCCCAGTGGGGGTGGGTGTACATCAGAGTTCAGCTCTGAGCCCACTGCTGTTCATACTGGTGATGGGCTACATTAGCAAACAGGTTAGAGAGGACGGACCAACAAAGCTGCTGTATGCAGACAATGTGGCAGTACAGACAGACTCTGAGCTAGAACTTCAGCAAAAGACAGGAGAATGGAATGCAAATCTGAAGGCGCATGAGAGGAAACTAAGCACAGATAAGATAGTGGTAATGGCAGCAAATTGGGTAAATCAGAAGAAGCTGAGAATAGAGATAGAAGGGAAGATAGAGGAACAGGTAAACAGCTTCAAGTATCTGGGAGGGGTAGTTGAGGAGAAGGGTAGTCTGAATGAAGAGGTCAAAGCTAGAATCAGAGGGGCTGCAGCCATCTGGCATAGAGTATCAGGTATAGTTTATGACAGAAGAATGCAAAGAAGTTTAAAAGTAAGGTGTACAAGACAGTGATGCGACCAGAACTACTGTATGGTACAGAAACCTGCGCAGTAAAGGCAGAACAGTTGAAGAAGCTAGAGGTGATGGAAATGAAGTGCCTAAGAAAGGTGATAGGATGCACAGTGTGGGGCAGATGAAGAAATGAGGACATAAGAGCAAAAGCCAAATTAGTTCCAATTGCAGAAAAGATCAAAGAGAACAGATTACAGTGGTTTGGACATGTGTAGAAAAGCAGAAGGCAATCTGGTGAGGAAGATTTGGGACAGACAAGAAGAAGGTAAGAGGAAGCGAGGACATCCAGCAAAGAGGTGGATGGATTGTGTGAAAGGAGATCTGTGACAGTCAGGCATGAGTGTTGAAGAAGGCAGGAGTGTGGCACTGAATTGAGAGAGTTGGCGACAGTTAACACGATACCCCGACCTCATGAAGAAAAATGGGGAAAAGGGGGGCTGATGATGATGATGATGACTTGAGTGTTATTACTTCCCTGAACTAGAATTTCACATTCCTGTCTACCATTTACCATATCCTGATGTATTCTAATGTTGTTATCCAGAATATTGTGTCCATCTTCACCCACCAGTTTCCTTAAATTCACATGGACAATTGTTTAAAGTAATGCCCTCTGTACAAATATCATTAATTTTCTTCTTTCTTATCTTCTTTGTTGTAAATCTGCCTATTTTTTGTTTTTAATAATCTTATGTCAGGTATTGATAATGTGGTCCACTCCAATAATAGTCCTGTTTGTCTCTCCAGTGAATTGCCTGATCCCAACATTTAGAAATAGAAACAGATGATCCATTGTGCCGACCCCTAATGGGAATAGCCGAAAGAGAAGAAGACACATGCAGAATACTGTACTAGCAGTGGATTTATTCCATTGAAATTATGGTTCCTGTATGTTTTTACTTTAATTCACAAAGAAATGTAGAAGATAATACAGGATGAAGCCACCTGAGCCTGGTAATATCCTGGTTGCTAAGACAACTTCAGTTCTCCTTGCACAATGAGCACGAACAGTTCTGCATAGGCAGTAGTGTTTTCAGGCTTTATGGGGTCTTGAAATATTGCCATGTTATCACTTAATAGCAGGAAGTTAGCCTTAGAGTAGTTTCTGAATATTTCAGTGTTAGCTGGGATTCCAGGTTTTGTTTTTACTTCAAAGGAGACCATTTTGTTGTTTGACCTTACCAGAGAAGACATTACACTAGGGGGTATACTCTCCCATATTAGTGAGGAATAGATGCGATCTATTTCACCCCTAGTTGGTGTATTAACAATCTGATTCAGGGAGTTTGTGTTTACGAAACCAAGGAATTGGTGTGCTTGTACATTTGGTGTCATATATGATTCTCAGTTAAGAGAGGGTAATTAAAGTCAGTTTATTATATTACTGATATGCACAAGTTTGATCTCAAGAGGGTTAAAAGTGCATTTTTAAAATCACAGAATGTTGAAAAAAATGGTCCGAATTTGCAATGAGCAAATGCACATTGGTATTCGCTCTATGCAGATTCGAAATTTCAGGTGCAGATCGCACTATAGCGGAGATCGGGAAATGAACCCTTTCCCTCAATGTAGTGCGATCTCAAAGTTAGTATATTAAAGTAGGAGGGGTGTGCAGGGGGGCTTTCCCCCCCTGCATAACGATGTGTAGTGTAATTTGTAGTTCAAATATCATTGAATCTGGTTTTCCAGATTTTGATTTTCGAATTATGGTGACGTTCGACGTTTGATTTTCGCAGTTTAAAGTCACACAATAGTGCATTCATAGTTGTCATGCTCAGTAATATAAAGGTAAACCATTAAAGTCGCCCATGAATATTGTATTGGGTTGGACGTTGAGTGTTTCCAATAAATTTAAATACATTATGGGTTTCCTAAGTCATATAGGGGACCTATAGCTTGCAAGGAAGTGGCATTGGATTTGGCCTACAGCTATTTGAACATGGAGTACCTCAAGTGCATTGTCCTGTTTGACCAGCCTTGAGGTATATTTGTTTTTATGTAAACTGAGATATCTCCACCTTTAGTCCCTATCTGTGTAGTAGCTGGTCTAAATTTGTGGAAGGCAGTATAGCCTTGCACTGCTGGTGTGCTTTCTGCAGCTTTGAACCATATCCCAGTAACTGCACAGATGTCAGAATTCTCTAGAGTGAGGAGAGCTTTCAGGGAGTGGAGTTTTTTGTTTAGACCTCTAGCATTGAGCAGTAACACCTTTAGATTTTCTTGGTTTTGATTTGCTGTGTTGGAAGTACTTTTCAGTTTGGCATTGCTTAAAAAAGGCACTATGGGGGTGGGCAATGTTTTATCTAATATTCAAAAGCCTAGAGGGGAGAAGTGCAGACCATCCCTTGGCAAAGTAACATAGTCTGTTGACCATCTCCTTCCATACTGACAAGCACTGCACCCAATTAGAAAAACTCCAGAAACTAAGAATTACTAAAGTCAGTCATCTTTTGTTCATATTGTGGCTTCAATCTTTTGAGAAGGTATAATGCTGCAAAATGTGAGCTCATGCCAGCCTAGGACACACATTCTAAGAGCTCCATGATGTCTCTCCTCATATAGTCTAGAGATGTACATCTCAGGGCATTTACACCCACATGGGCTATGACTGATTTATATTGGTACTTGTGGTCCAATGACCTGAGTGCATTCATAATGCAGCAGATACTAGCCCATGATAAGCAACTTACCATGACTTTCTCCTTACTCATCCTGGTGAGATGGACATCATTGTGCCTCACGATGGAGTCTCCAGTGACCAGAATGTTGAATTGTGTGGTGACTTACCTTATGGGCTTAGAAGTAGTTGCTCCATGAGATGTGTTGATGTTAGTGTTGCTTTGAAAGAGTGCATTCGGGGCTGCTGATGGTGTTTGTTATGTGTACTTCATCTAGGAGATCATTGGGGTTTAGGAAGATCACATTTAAGTGCCTCAGCATATGTGGGTCTATGTGAATGCCTTAATTATGTGTGATGGGTGCAGCATGTGTTCTACTGAGAACCTGATTGACATTAGGAGTGCTTTCATGTGAGAGCTTTGCCTTCAGTGACATTGTGTAAATACATCTCTCACGTACCATATCAGTTTGTTTGAGAATTAACTGGATGCCAGTAAACATGAGGCAATTTCTACATTGCCACGGGATGCTCATATCCACCAAGCTGTTGCCTGAGATAGTAGGAAAGTTTATATCTGTGAGAATATAAAGTAATGTCAGGAGTATCTGGTTTGCAACTCTGGGGAGAGTGATTGTCACTGCAAACTAGTTGCCTGGTGTGCAAGTAAGAGTTAATAAAATTTCAAGGGTGCTTTAACACGAAAAATGCCTGTCCAAGGTTTCTGCATCTATACAGGGTACTGTCAAACACTTGAGGGGAAACTCATAAGTAGACTCTGATGATTTATAGATGAAGTATTTATGGAGATATTCCAAAGTTAGGTTAGACAGCAGAAAATCAAGCAGATATTGCTGGAAAAGAAAGAATTAGCTTGTCAAGAATGATAAAAAGAAGGGATTTACCTAACTGGCTACTGCCTGACTGCCACTAGTACTTGTCTCACCACAACTTCATGTTGATGGGATATAATGCTCCTTTACTTCTTCTGTCACTAGAAGCAGAACAGTAGCACCAATCCCAAGATGAGAAGCAGGCCACAACTCTGGTAATCAACAGTCTTGTCCCAGATGATGCAAGGGTGTGCAGGCTTGTAACCGTTTCAAGGCAGATGCCTTGAATGGCAACCAGAAAAATCAAGAATGGCCAACACAGAACGTCACCACCCAATCAGAAACAGTCAGGAATCAACGCATTCTGCTCCTTCTCTCACCAGGAGCAAAATATAAATACAAATTCCAAACTGCAAACTATGAAGCAGTTGTTAGGCTTTCTGGTGAACAGCAGTCCCCAAAAGTAATGTCCCTGTGCTCCTTCTCTCACCAGAAGCAAAGCAGAAGCACTAATAGTAAAATGACTACTGAGGCACAGAATGTGAGCTCTCCAATAATTGGTGGTCTTGGAGTAGATGTTGCAGATTTTAAAGGTATGATGGAAAAAATGAGTTAATATCCTTAGAGTTTCAGTGTGCAGTAAGCAGTTAGATATCAAAGGGGGGGTAACTTAAGCTTTAGCTAGCTAAGTGGAGAGCCACTAATTTTAAAAGCAAGATAGACTGGAAGAGGGAATTCTGGCTCTATGCAATACAGTGGGAGGGCCAATAAATTTAAATAGCTGAAGGGGAGTGATTTCACAAAATGATAATTTTGCACTTATAATAGCAAATGAGAAAGGAGAGACAAGGCAATATGCAATTAAAAGGAGAACAGAAGTAAGATACAGTGTGAATAAAATAAACCACAATATACAAAGTAGAAGAAGGCAATGAGGCAATACAAAATACAACAAAGCAAAAACAACCTAACCTTTCCATCTCTGCAATTTGTATCAGAGTCTGTGAGCTTTTCCAGTAAAGTATTGCCGCAGCTACCTCTTAGTTGTGCTTGGTTAGCTTGTCCAAGTCATCTTTGCATTCCTTTTTCTCTAAGAAATACTTGAAAGGTCACCTCTACCTCTTTTATATTTAACCCTCTTCTTTTTCTTCCCTTCTTTATTGTTTTCATCTTGGCTTTTTGTGTCTACCTTGTTCATACAGGTTGCTTTTTGTGGTCCTTGTTTAACCAACCTAGTCTCTGTTATTTTTCTCCTTTTTAGTAGAAAACTGTATGCATTCCTCAAGACATTGCCTTCTTTTCTTCATAATGTGTTCCCTTTCCACCTGCTTTATTTTGCCCTGCTTATTTGTACCCACTCTGTCCAGATCCTTGTAGCCAACATGTCTTTAATCCTAAATGTATGTTTGAGTTTCTTGGCTCTGATCTCTTTCTCTTTCAGTGACAATACAGACCGCAAACACATTAAAGAGATTTGTATAATTATAGAAACTGTACTGAGAGCTAAAATAAATTAACAGCAATAATTCAATCAGACCCTATGAGATAAAATAGCGCTGATGGTGTCTTTCAAATTGTGATGATCATGTGATAGAAGTGTGCCAATCAATGAGATTATATGACAGTTTACATCTGGATCTCAGTACAGAGATTTAAGATTAATGGCAGTGGATTCTATTAACTCTGCAAGCCCATACAGTATTGTGGCATGATTAATGAAGCAATGTTTGTGTTACAGGGTAGGAGACCTGTTCAGATATCTAATAACAATTCTACTTTCCTTTATAAAAGATCTAGCAGCATCAGCGGGCACAGTCATCGCAATCTTAGCTGAAGTGTTTGTGTAGGAGCTGTTTAAACTGAGTACTCTTCAGTACAGGCTAGAAAATAATCAATAGATGTTACTATGACCATCCTTATTTTTGGGACAGTCTGCTGTGTTGGTAATATGTCAAGGTGGCATATGGGCAGGAGAAACAGAAGGCAGAATACACTTATTAGTTATTTAATTGTTGACAATTGTTTACTGGAAATGAATGACGGGATATTTTAATCTAATTTTCAGCAGAGCCCCAAGGAGAAAAGCTTCATAAGTAAAAGAACAGAAAATACATAGACATACAGGAAAACTGACATAATATTGTAATGCAGTGTAAATACTTACATTAATAGAAATATTAATACACATGATGTGTAGCATTATACACATCTAACATCATTAAAACACGATAAATAAAATATTGTGTAACAATCAAATCGGTTGAGCTGCTATAAGTCTGAGAGTTTATTACTCACTCATAATGCAAATGTCAGAGTGGAACATTCAAACAATGGATAAAGAGGGGAGAGAGAGAAATTAGTATTTGTTAGAGGCAGTAGCTTAGCTATGACTGGGCAAATGGGGGAAACTGCCCTGGCACAAAGTGTTGGGGGTTGTAATCGGCCGATACCGATCATTCGTTAATACATACTAGCTTTTAAAAGCCAGTATTGCATTTGCAGTCAAACATGAGTGCTGTAAGGCTCCATGTTTGGTTTAAACTGTAACAGTTGCTTGCTACATTGAAACAAGCAGTTTCCTACAGTTTAAAAGTAAAAAAAATGTTGTTCCTACTGAAACCTGAGCACAGTAGTGTTTATTGTGGGGTATAAACTGTAGCAGCTGCTTGCTACAGTTTAAGAGAAATAAAGATTTTTTTCTCACTTAAATTACTACATTGAAAGAAGGATGGAGGCAGGGCACAGATACGGGACCTGACTGACTGGGCAGGAAGTAGTGGAGATGTGTTGTATCTGGCCACCTGGTTTGCGTGGCAGTCAATTTTATTTTTGCTCTTCGACTGAAAAGCTGAGGCAGTGGGGAAATAACTCCTGGTATCAGAAATAGTAATAGCTATACTTCTGGCTGGAAGTCGTAAGCGGAGTAGACATGGGAGATGGGAAAACAGAGAATAAAAGTAGGATTAAGAGTAAGGGAAATAAGAGTAAAAGAAGTAAAAACAAGGAAAAGGCGAGAGAAGTATTATAGGAGTAAGAGTTGAAATGATTAGCCAGGAGAGCAGCATGTGCAAAGCCAGGTGTCAGAGAGGAATTCTTTTAGTTGCAGCTTAAATAAAAGTATGTTATACATTGCCCTGATTGGTGCATGGATTGTATTCCAGGCTTTTCCTACACAGTGTGAGTACAGACTTTGACTGCACTTTTTGTAAGGCTTAAAGATGTCAAGTAGATTTTTGTTAGAAGATAGAAGGTGACAATTTGGGAGGTAGTGATGGAGAATTTTACTTAACAGTTGGGCAGGAAGTGGGATTAAATGTGTTGTTTGTATATTAACAGAAGCTACTCAGAATTTAGTCACTAGAATAATTCTACCCAATTTAGAGTTTTTAGTGCAGAACACTGATACGTTATGTGACTTGTATTACTGCAAATCCAGCTACCTTGTTGTAACATTGATCTGTGTTAGATTTTTAGGGTGGTCTGAAGGTTAGTCATGATGGGAGAACCATATAATACAGAGGTGAAGTAGGTATGTAGTGGCAAGAATAAAACCGGTAGATGCAGTTAAGAATTTTTGGCTCTGTATAGCATTCTTAGTGTTTTATGAGTTTTCTTTTTTATATTGCTCTACATATGAAGGTCATATTTGAGGTTGTCATGTATTGCAACCCCCAGCAGTTTTGTATGGGCACTACTTCAACTGGCATATTGTTTAGGCATGTGATTTTAAAATTATGTTTCACATGGATAAGTGACTTGTTTTATAGAAGTGTTAACTGTTTATAAAAATATTTAATAGAAAAGGACCAAGAATAGGCCATTGCAGGAGACCTGTGTTGATTGGAAGATAAGAGGAAAGGGTAGAACTTGATTTTACTAGCTGGTAGCATCCTGACAAGTACTCTTTAAACCACTGAAGACTAGGTTGTGAGATACAGTTATGGACAGTTGTAGTAGGATATGTCCTTCCAGATCAGTGTTGCAGTGTTCTTTACATAAGCTATCTCCTGTAGATTTTATAGGTGCTGCATGTCACACATATTCTCCCTGCATGAGGTATAAAGATGATGCATGGATGCAAACAGTCAGCCACTCCAAATGCATTGTGGAACATTGGTCTAAATGCCTTTCTGCTTTGCTGGCTACCATTCAGATAAGTGCCCCATTGGGGTTTCTTCTCCACCCTTTTTCTTTATTGTATTGTACTTGTGTCCATGTCATCCAAGAAGGGAAAATGTCAGTGTATTAGGCAGATTCCCCATAAAGACCATCACAACCCAATGTCTTTTTTGTTTAGGCTCTTCCCATGACCATATACAGTGCTCCTTTCTCAAGGCCCTTTCTTTCTAAATGCTGCCTCTTCAGACCTTATTTCCTTTCCCCCTGTTCAGGAAATTTTTATATTTCTTCCTCTCATTTTTAGTTCTCTGCTTTGCCCTTTGGCCTTTCTTCTGCCCCAAGTGTATTCATCAAATGCCTCACTGCTATCATTGCCTTTTGTAGACTTTGAGTGGTATAGATTTTCCCCTATCTGGAGGACCTGTCATTCAGGCTCCCTCACCCAGCAGTCTGTTCTGGGATCTCCACTTTGTCTTTTGCGAAGTCAGAAGTTCGCCATAAACCTGAAGATATTTGCCTGATGCCCTCCCAGAATCATATTTCCCAGGGATACCAGCTTCAGGCTCTTCCCATGTTGGCTTCTCTTCTGCTCTAAAGGTTTTGTTTCTGACAACCTTTTTCCATTCTCTTTGTTCTCTGTCCTCTCTTACAGACAGGGACATTCTCTGGGTTCTGGGGTTTATGGCCTCCACTTTTCCCATGCTTTCTCTCACCAGGTTCCATCTGTGGAAGTTACAATGGTACCTCAAATCAGTGTGGCTTCAACATTACCACCCTCTGGAGTCCCTTGTTCTACTTCTTCTTCCATGTCTCAAAGTAAGGTTTCAGTGGTGGATTGAACAACTCTCTCTCAATCTAGGACTTCCCTTCCAGGCTCCAATTCTATCTTCAGAACTGTACAGGGATGCCTCAGACTTAGGATGGGGGACTCTTGTGGCCTTCTAAAGGTCAGGGGTCTCTGGCCTCCTCATCAGAGGTCAGATCATATCAGAGTAAAAGAGATAAGAGCTCTGCTTCCAGCACTGCAAGCCTTTCATTCTTTTTTCCATCTTGGCCCCCACAAAGTCTTCACTGACGATACTGCTATGATGTGGTATGTTAACAAGCATTGGGGGGTGCACAAGATTATATCTTCTTTGCGGATTAGCTCTTTAGGCTTGGAATCTGAAGTGACTCTTCAGGTGGCCTGCATTCCTTCAGAGCACAATCTAGTGGCTGACTCATATAGCAGGTCCACCACACAGGCTCATGAATGGATGAGTTTCTGGACATATTCCATTGGTGAGGTATTCATCATGTAGAAATTTCTGCCTCCCCTCTGAACAGACTTCCTCTTTTCTGTTCCAGATTACCAAGTCATCTAGCTTAGAAAGTGGACACCCTGTCTTTTCCTTGGGCGGGAATGTTTCTGTATGCATTTCCCCACTTCGTCTCTTGCCTCAGGCGCTGCACAAAATCTGGTAGAATTCATCCGAAATCTTGTTGTAACTTCCTTTTGGGGCAGACAGTTGGTTCCTCCTTTTTTATCACATGGCCAGGTGCCATCACCACAATTTACCTCACTGGTGGATCTTCTCACACAAGACAAGCTATCTCTTATCCATTCTTACCAGTCAACTCTTCAAATGACACTGTGGGTGATAGAGCTTTGCTTTCTTTTTTGGCATCCCTTTTCTGAGGATGTGCTCTGAGTTTTGCAGGAAGCCAGAAAACCCACTACCAGAAAATCATACATGTCCAAAGGGAATCGATTTTCTGTCCAGTGCCTCTGTTACCATCAGGGTCCCCTATTGATGGGGATTCCTCTTGTTCTGTCTTATTTGTGTGATTTGCAACATGCTGAGTTGGCATATTCTTCAGCTAAAGCTCACCTTTCAGCAATTTCTGCATGTCTGCCCTTAAATCCTCCTTTGGTTTCGCATTTTGAGGCCAAGCAATTTCTTAAAGGTGTCCTTCTTATCAGGCCTCCCAGAAAGCCTATTCCACCTTCTTCAGACCTGCCTGTTCAGCTTCTCTGCAACATTGTACTTGGAAGGTTGTTCTTCTGTTAGCTCTCACTAAAGCCAAGAAAGTGTCTGAACTACAGTGTCTCATGGCTGTTTGGGCCTTTTTAATTTTTCACAGAGACAGAGTGTCTCTTCAGATGAATTCTCCTTGTATTGCCTGAGGTGATAAATGAGTTGCCCCTAAATCAGGCTAGTGCCTTTCCTTCATTGTCCTTCTCCACAGTCTGCTAGTGAGAATGTTCTTCACAACTTGAATCTGCACAGACAGCTTAGATATTATTTGGATAAAATGAAGTAATTTCATAAATCTGAGCAACTTTTTGATTCTTTTCATCTCACAACTTTGGGTTTGGCCATTTCCAAGCAAACTGTCTCATCTTGGATTTCTAAGGCCATTTATTTTGTTATTCCTTTCATGTCCAGTGTCTTTCTTCCAACGTAAAGGCACATTATGCAAGGGCAGTTAACTCTTCTGGTGCCTTTTTCAAGGGTTTGGACACCAATTCCATCCTTAAGGATGCTACTTGGTCCCCTCTTCATACTTTCACTAATAATTATAAATTAGATATTTCCAGGGCCAGAGCAAGTTTTGCCGGGGCAATTTTGCATGGGTTTGTTAAGGGTTCTTCCATGCCGTCCTCCTCCCAGCTTTCTTCTTAGCTCTTACACTCTCCCTTATGTAAAAAGTACTGCAAAAGTAATATGGAAGGACATGGTATAGTTGTGTAAAATCTTTTCATAACAGTAGATGCCCTTCTTTTTACTGCTGCAGTATTCTGCCCGCCCCCCCCTTCCTAGCTCTTATCCCTGTGCTGTTGTTGCCCTCCTGACTGAGGGGCCCTTGCTTACTCTTTTCCTTGTGGATATACATTTTCTCCATTGATTCTGAGGGTATTCTTTTCCTCCTGGGGCAATTCAATCCTGAGTGTTTGTGTCTGTCCATATGTCATCATTATGCCCTGCACCTTATGCAAGGAACATACGTGTGATGTGTGGCGCCTATAAAATCTAAAAGGCTTTGGCATACTGGCCGGATGTTGGGCTACCCTTGGGAGGAAATCCCTTATGTAAAGAAACAGTGAAGAGAAAGACATCTACTGTTATTATAAGATTTTACACAACCGTATAAGACATAATGTTGACAGGTTTTAGTAAGTCTAGGTATAAGTAAGATATGTGTTTACCTCTATCCTTGACTTTAAGTTATCTGTAAAATTTAGGAGGGCAGTTGTCATGCTGTGGAACAGTCTAAAACCATGGTGAGTACTGGTTAGCAACTGTTCCTTTAAGAGATGCTGGAGTAGTTGTTTATAAACACATTTTTCCAATATTTTCAAGGAGGGCGGTAAGATGGCAATGTGTCTGAAATGCAATGTCATAGTGGAAGTGCCACCTTTCTGGAGAGGGATGATAAGGCATTTTCCCAGATGGTTGAATATAGGATTCCTGTATTGACCTGTTTATAAGGATGGGCACTGGATATGCATTGGCTTTAGCAGCAGATTTGAGGTATTCTGCAAGGAGGCTATCTGCAGGAAGGCGAGCAGGATTTAAGTTTAGATAACTTTTTATGAAGGATGTAGCAACTGGTTTTAGTGTGAAAGTTGGGGGTATTAGTAGATGGGAGTAGACACGAGTCAGGAATTGATTCATTGGTGAGGGCAGCTATACTGTCAATGAAGAACGAGTCAAACCTGTGGGTGTTTTTAAGGAGTTATTATGTGGACAAGGGTTAAGGACGTTGTTAGTTCCTGCATGTAAAATGTGTTTAATGGATGACCAACATTATTTTTTGGGTATATATGGTTGTTTTGCATATCAGAACTGTACTTTCTTATCAAGTCATTAGTCTGATGAGTCTGATATGTAAGTCTATGGAGCTCATCATCATGGACCTTATAAATAAGGACAAAGGGAATCTCCAAACTCTGGACCCCATGCAGTTTGGGTTTGTAAAAGGTAGATCATGCCTGCTCAACCTGATAGACTTCTTCAAGTCTGTCACCAGAGCTGTGGATGAGGGCAAGGTCATTCACATAGCCTACCTAGATCTTGCCAAGGCCTTCAACACCATCCCTCACTCAGGAATCATAGATAGACTCAATAAACTAGGCATAAACCCCTATGTCATAAGATGGGTTGCCAACTGGCTCACTGATAGAACCCACACTCTGAAAGTAGCAGACTCCAAATCTGACTACCGACCAGTTACAAGTGGTGTCCCACAGGGATCGGTCCTAGGTCCTCTCCTGTTTGGCATCTACTTCTCTGAAGTTCAAACTAACACAAAGGGACTCTGGCTGACCAAGTTCACATATGATTGCAAACTGGGAGCCATTATTAATTCTCCAACTGATGTAGGCATTCTACAAAAAGGCCTCACTGACACCAGTGACTGGTGCCAGAACCATGGCCTTAAGCTCAATGCCAAAAAGTGCATTATTATTCCCTTTGGGAAAAATTCAGTGCCCATGAACTACCACATAGGCGGTAGTCCACTAAACATTGAAGGTGTGATAAGAGACCTGGGGACGCAGGTTGACAGCAACCTCTCCTTTGATAACCATTATTGATTCTCCAACTGATGAAGGCATTCTACAAAAAGGCCTCACTGACACCAGTGACTGGTGCCAGAACTATGGCCTTAAGCTCAATTCCAAAAAGTGCATTGTCATTCCCTTTGGGAAAAATTCAGTGCCCATGAACTACCACATAGGTGGTAGTCCACTAAACACCGAAGGTGTGATAAGAGACCTGGGGATGCAGGTTGACAGCAACCTCTCCTTTGATAATCACATTGCCACTGTAGTCAGAAAGTCCTTCTATGTGGCACATCTCATTACAAAAGGTTTCTCATCCAGGAAGAAAGAGGTCATAATCCCTCTCTACTCATCCCTCATTAGACCTATTATAGAATACAATGCCCCATTTGGTATGTATCTCACTAGACACCTACAACAACTGGAAAGGCCACAAAAATACCCCACTAAGAGGATCATAGGCCTTAGACACTTGCCCTATATGGACAGACTCAAAAAACTCAAGTTTTCTCTGTCTCTTATCACCTACTTAGAGGCAATCTCTGCTTGACCTACAAAGCCAAGTCTGACCCAGAGCTGCCAGATATGCTACACCTAAAGAAATCCGAATCCCTCCCTGCAACACGCTCCAGGGACCTAAACCTCATTATCACAATAAACAGAGCATGCTGGAGGGACAGGTTCCTAACCCAGGGACTTCCCATACTCTGGAACAAACTTCCCATTCATGTCAAGCAGAGCACTTCACTGGTCCTCTTTAAGAGAAATCTTGATGAGTGGATGGGCAATAGGAAGTTCACCCTGGGGATCACTTCAGTGGCCTTGCTTGAAAGGTTCACTGGGAACTAATTTTGGGTGGCATGATGCCAGGGAATCTTCTTGGGCTAGGCTTATATAGGCTCTAGGGCCGTTAGCCTAGTACATACCTATGAAAGCTGACTTGCTTTTTGGTAAGGTTACAAAGTTCTTTAAATCACTGTAGGTTTTGGGGAGTTTTATGTTTCTCCTACTCTTTCAATGCCTTCTCTCTTTTTTGCAAAAGACTTTTACTCCAATTGATAAGCCAAAGGGCAAGGTTACATATTACTCATTTTCTAGGAGGTTGTGCAAAACTGTTTAGGATGCTTAAAAAATCAAATTGAACCTTTCAACTGCCTCATCTAGAGGCAAGGCTTTTAGAATAGACCTGGTAAATAAGCCAATAGCAGCTAAAATGGTTCAGGATTAAATCTGAGATTACAAGGAGAAACCAGAATCCAGTCAAGAATGGGACTAGTGTTAAAAAAATGGGACTAGTGTTCAGGGGTTTGTTATAGCGAGTAGGAGAAGTAATACGCTGCTTGAAGCCATGAAGGTCGATGCTAGAACAGGGAAAGTTAAAAGTGAAAGTGCTCCAGTTGATATTAACATCACTAGAATGACTGTCTTATTGAAACACTGTCCTGTTAAAACATTTTCAGCAGTACATGTAACCCGGCTAATAAAGTAGGTGCAACAAAGGCTAAACAATAGTTATTATTTTCTTTGTGTTGAAGAAAGTTGGCATAGCAGCCATCTTTTGAAAGTTTGATTTGGAGTCTATAAAAAATGTTTTGAATGCATAAGGAAAGTACACGTAAGGCAACGTTCCACTTTCATATAATCACATTTTATATCAATTCATGCTGAAGCTCTAGAAATAACCTTTGTGTAGAACACTGCAAAATTGTTGCTAATGCCATTGCATATCCAGTCTCCATCCTTAAAAACAGGTCAATACAGGAATCTGTTTTGCACAATATATTCCTAGATATAATCATGGCTGGCTAATAAGGAGCATCCATTCAAGACTTCTTTACTATTTTGGAATGTCTGCTCAGAAGCTGATATCCATATAGGTTCATACATTTATACTAGGTCAATGTCCACTGGGGTCTTTACAAGTCTAGGCTTGTAATCCAATCCAGTTTTGAACCCTGAGTTCCTTGGACACCTATATGGTGGACTATGTTAGTAAGGAGGTAGCTAAGAGCTATGGGGGTATGTTAGTCAGGGTTAATCTACTTTCTGTCTACCTCTGTCCATCAGAGACATGGGGGCAAAACCATGGGTGAATTTGTGATTTTTCATTCAGTGATCAAGGTTTGATTTGAATAGTGTCAGGGATGAACCCTGCTTCATGTAAATGGGGAGCCTATTCAAAAATGCAGGGATCCTTTGGGATACATACTGGTGTCTCCCACATGTTCTGCTTATGACACAGGCAAAGTTTAGGCCCTTGGATCTAGTGTTTCTGATTCTGCTTCTTTTGTGGATGTGGAAGAGATCCATAAGACCTGGACCTGAAGATGCTTTATACGCCAGCATAGATTACCTCTTAGTAACCTGTAGGAGACTCAGTGCAGAGATAGGGCCACAGGTGATCTGCGTAGGACAGGATATTCATACAATGGATCCTGCTGTTGAGGAACCTTTGATTGCATTCCAATTGCTGCAAGTGCCTGGTTAGGTACATGACAAAGGGGACATTGTAATCAATAAAAGGTCTGATAAAGGCTAAGAAAAGTGGTACTATAACTTCTTGGATCTGTATGTCATACCCTTATGAGTTGGATAACATATAATGATTTTCTTACTTTCTTGGTTACTTTTTTGTCAAAGGCAAGATTACTATCTACATATGTTCCTAGATCTATAACTATTGAGTCAACTCTTTGGGGTGTTTTATCGATGGAATAATTGCATTGAGTTTTAATCCATGACTTTAGCACTAGTCATGTGTTTGTGTTAGACCCTCTTTTAGGATGTTGGTGTTATGGGGGGATTCTATGACGGCTCCCAATTTACAGCCATCTGTAAACTTAGAGATCCAGGCTCCTTTGACATTTGCCTTGACTTCTGAAAAGTAGGTACCAAACAGGAATGGGCTGAGGACTGGTCTCCTGGTGGAGGTAGTCTCATCAATCTTGATTTCTTCGGTCCTAACTGTGAGCCAACAATCAAGAAAATTATGGAGGGATTTATGTCTAATTCTGAGGTTTTGTCAACAATACGTGAGTGGAGTATTGTATCAAACACATTGGCCTGGTCAAGGTAGGTGATATGCACCATTTTCTCCTCATCCATAACCTTGGATACCCTCTTGAAGAAGTTTACCAGGTTAAGTAGGTAAGATCTTTCCTTAAAGCCAAACTGGGATATGCCCAGTGACTGTAGGTTGCCAGTGTCCTTGTTAACCATTTTTCCATGTTAATTCATTGCATGGTTTTATGTATTACACTTGTCAGATGGATGGGTCTGTAATTCTTGGGACTGGTTGATGGTCCACCCTCATGAAGAAGAATGACAGTTGCAGCCCTCCATTTACCTGACATGTAACCCATTTTGACGCTGTAGTTGAAAAGTGTCTCAAGTGATCCTGCAACACTATGTTTTAGGCTATTTAAGAGGCAACCAGGGATATTGTCAGGACCCAATGAAGCAATGATTTTGGCCTTAGAGAGCACCACAAGCACATGCTTCCTGTTGATAACTGGGGGGGGGGGTATGCTAGAAGGGATTTCACAGGGGTAATAGTGGGGGCTGAAGTTAGTTAAATGTATCAGCCACTAGATTTGCTATATCACCCTTGTCAGTGAAGGTTGTGCCATTTACCACCAGCTCTGCACACTGCTGAGTCTTTCCTTTAAGGTTCTTGACATAGCTGAAGAAGGCCTTTTGACTGTCCTTAGCCTAACCTCATAATTGGCCTTATTGGACTATATCAGACCTCTTGGTTTCTTGTTTAATTGAATTAGAGAGCTCTTATCTCCATGATAGTTTCTCTTTATGATTTTGGCCATGGCTTTTTTCTTTTGTTATATACCCTGTTAAGGTAAGGATTCTACCAGTAGGGTTTGTTTTTGTTGTTAGATCTGGGTTTACATCTGGTAGGTACAGCAGCCTCAATACAGCCATTTACATGTTTGCACAGGGTTTCTGTAAATAATTCTGCACTGGTAGCTGTGTTCTTAGGGTTTGGGGGAGTTGAGAATTTTGACAAACTGTCACTTACTAGGATGCTGTTTGCTTTAGAATAGCTCCTAACTGTTAAGTGTTTAGTTTGGTTTTCCAGGTTCATTTTTATTTCAAGGGAGACAGCTTTGTGATTCAAGTTCACCAATTAAGATGTTGGGGGGGGGGTTGCAACAATCATGTTGTTCAATACCAGGTCCAATATGTTTGATCCTCTAGTTGAGTGGTGTCTTTTAACCATGTCCTCCAATGCAGATAGATACTGGATTCCCCTGCAGTGTCCCCAGAAGGTAAGCCAAAGATTAAAATCAATAATTTTCTGTTTTTACTCTAACATCATCCTTGGTGAAGGTAAAATATTGCTCAATGGAAGGCACATACTTGTCTGTGGCACATATTCAGAGAGAGCCATAATGTCTCTCTTCATATAGT
>NC_056739.1:628516-651016 GCF_019279795.1 Protopterus annectens | reverse complement strand
AAACTCCTTACTGCATGACCCTTCATCTAGTAGGCCTTTTAGATGAGTTCGGAGATAAGCCTTAATAGTTACCAGCACTAAAAGCTTCTCAGGAGGCAGCACTGAGCATGGAGCAGTAACTAAAGCTTGCATCTTTGTGGGCAGAGTGATTAGCATCTATAACCAAGGCAACATGACCTGCAGTATTGTGTTGGCTTTACTACATGCTTTCACTTTTTGTTACCAAGGTGATGCTCATGCCACCATGTGTGGTACTACAGCTAGACCTTAGTCTCAGTGGAAGGATGCAGTCATGTAAACAGACCGGTTTCCTACATCCTCCCCATGACAGGCTATCTGACTTTCAGATGTTTTATTTTAATCCTCATTCTAATTTCTCAAACAATTTTGGGTTTCTTATACTATGATGGGACCCCATTCCTAAATCAGGGTGCAGTTAGAGTTCATGAAATGATTATTGTTTCATTCATTAATGCTAGCCAAGAAGGATTCTCACTCCTCCTGATGGACTCTGCTGGTAATGATTCATGTTTCCTGAACATGAATCATTGATGGCACAGGAAGATGTCTTCCCTATCTGCATAGTTCAAATCTCCGAAAACAATATGGTTGAGACCATATTGCCGAAGATTTGAATTGCCGAAAAAGTGATAAAAACACAGCACAATTTACCTGTATGTTTTTGCAGTGGGGCAAGCCCCCCTGCACCCCCCACATGGGGGGCTGCATTCCCCCATACCCCCTGCAACTTAAATATACCAACTCCTCAATTGCACTACAGTGAAGAAAATGGCAAATCCCAGGTTCCACACTGTACGGCAATTCACATCTTCGTCGATATGGTCTTGACCATAACGTCTTCGGAGATTTGAACTTTTGTCAATGTGATAGGGAGCCATATATATATATATATATATATATATATATATATATATATATATATATATATATATATATAAAATACACACAAATGTGTGTGTATATATATATATATATATATATATATATATATATATATATATATATATGTATATATAGACAGATATAGATAGATATATCGTGTGTATGTACGTATATATATATATATATATATATATATATATATATATATATATATATATATATTTTTTTTTTTTTTTTTTTAATTTTGGGATACTACTGAAGGATCACTTATGATGTGAAACTGTCAATGCAAATCTTTCTGTCAGAGGTAAATATTCTTCTCTTTTTTGTCTACTATTTTGAGCCCATGCAGTTATATATACCACCTTGCTTTTTCTTTAACTATCCCAGGAGTATTACAGTTGATACAAGTTTGCATTGCATAGGGATCTGAAAACAATGATAACTCTAATAAGTGTGCAGGTTACGTGGTAACTTAAAACATAGCTTCTATTACACTACATATAATGCAAACTAAATGTTTGTCCATTGCATCAGAGGACAGATTTTTACTGATAAACCTTTGCAACCTTAAAAGTTCAGCAAGGAGGCCCTCAGTTTCAGATACAGATATACTTTCTTTTTTTTCTCTTTTCCTCAGAAACATAAAAATCAAGAAATGAATATGATGTAAGCATTTCCTTCTCAACCATCCTATCTCTGTAGACGTAAAACCTTCCTGAATTTAAAAGGTAATTTTTATCACAAATAGGCAGTATCCATAACCACACATGAGCCTGCACTGTATAAATAAAACCATCTCTGTATAGCTATTATGCTTCAGAACAGGAGGACCTAATACGACTAAACTCTTCAGGGTTGTTATTTCACTTAAAGGCTGTGACATCAGAAGTAAATCTGGCTGATGTTAAGGTTTTTTAGAGGATTCTGCCTCACTATTCCGGGATATAGAGTTTAAGCTAAACCTCCATTTGCTCAAACCACAAATGAGATAAGATAAGATAAAATAAAATAAACCACTGCACCAGCAATAGAGATAGAAGGATTTACTGTAACACTCTAGCACCTCAACTAAAAAGCCTTCCAGGAATAAAAACCATTTAAAAGACAACCATATAAATACAAAAAAATTAAACAATCAAACAATTAACTCACGCAATTAAAGTAAATCACTCAAATTAACTTCATTATTTAAACCACTAGGGGACAGAGTACCACATTTTAAAATGTACATGGATTCCTTAAGCAATAATTTATTCTTTAAAGTATCCTCAGTAATAAAATTATTATAAACTTTTTCTTAAACAGAAGCTTGTAAAACAGAAGAATCAGAATTATGAAATACCTTAAAATGCTGAACAATATGACTTTCCATCTTACCATGTTTAATATGCCTAATATGTTCCTGCAATCTTATTTTAAATTTATGTTTACTTTTCCCAACATAGAACAAGTCACAAGGGCATCTCAAGATATAAATGATGCCCTCAATATTACAATCAAATCTATCCAAAACATCAAAACTTATACCATTAATAAAAGGGAAAAAACGCACAATATTAACAAAACAGCAACACTCACAGAACCTTTGATATGTTTGTTTCTAGGGGTTATTACCCATTATTAGTTAATTCAGCTACCAATAAGGTTATTAATGGTTCACTGGATGGTGATAATTTGTATAATTCCTCTTCTATCAGTTGGAGAAAAAAAACTTCCATAAATAATGCAAATATTACTGACACTAAAAGAAAATATATTTTGTAACCACCTTCTCGTGTTTTAGTAGTGAGATGATTTCTTTGGTTAATTATTATTGGGATTATTTATTGAAATGTAGGGATTTATTTGAATTTGTATATAGTCATCCTAGCATTTCATATAGAAGGGGTAGGAATCATAGAGATCTTCTGATTCATAATTTATTCTACCTGAGGTTTCAGTAAGCATCAATCCGTCAATAAAGGGTACTTTCCCATGAGGCAAGTGTTGCTCTTGTCTTAATATTGTCAGTTTTTTTTTCCCCTTTATTAATGGTGTTAGTTTTTATGTTTTGGATCGCTTTATTTTAGATGCATTAGAATGGCTGTAATGATCATATAAGAGAACTGCATTGATTTTTTGTTCACTGTCAGGGGCTCACCAGTGAATATAATTAAAATAAATGGTAAGTACTAAATGATAAGTAGATATTTCCTACATCAGGGAATATTTGGACTCATTTGATGTCATCTTTTTAAGAGACAAACCTATTTGCTGTGTTTTCTTTAACTTTGTGTGTAAATGGCATTTCTGTGAGAACTTTAAATTACTAATACTGTATAAGCACAAAAGGCGATACACTTGTAATTTCTACCATTTAATTAACATAATATCCTGCCAGTAATATGACAGATCACTTTTAAATACTGTTTTGTGATGCACCAGTTTTGTCTTGGCTGCATTATAAAATCATTTTCAGTATTTTACCTGCTTAAGAGAGGCAGCTGTGGATCTGGTATGCAACTCTGAGTGCTAAAATTTTGACCTTCCATATAACTGAGCTTATAAATGTGATGATCAGAAGCCCACTAAAAAGGGGAAGAAATAAAAAAAAACACAATTCATTTTGGGGGACAAACCCTTGCACACAATACACACCCCACTAATATATACACTAACTTTAACTAACTTTAATCTCCCCCCAGAGAAAAGTCTAGGTACCTTTTCAAAAGGTCCTAAAGCAAACACAATCCCCAGAATTCAATAACATTTGTGTAGACTTAGTGTAGACCCTACATGGCATGTATCCATGTACACAACCATGGTTCCCACTCCGCACAGCACCATGCATATTAATCATGGTGTGCTGCCAAGGGAGATCATAGTAACACGGATATTGAATCCATGTAAGCAACCATGTAGAGGCTGTCCCATACTTGTGGATAGTCAAGAAAAAATTTGGACACAGGTGGTAAGCACAGGATAATATATTTTTTTAATCTTTAAGAGATGTTTGCCCAGTGTGGTGCAGTGCTTAGCAATACTAAGCTGCGCTTATACATATACAGCAAACATCTGGTATTACATCTAAAAACAGAAACTGGATGTAATTACTTGTAATTTTTTTTTTGTTTTCTCCCTATTTGTGCAGCGTGGCATGATGCCTAGCAATGCCAAGCTGCTCTTATACATATATAGCAACCATCTGGTATATATTTAAAAATAGAAACAGGATGTAATCAATTTAAATGCCCCCCCCCACTTGTTTGCACATTGCGACACATTGCTTAGCAACTCCACTAGACATCTTAAAATAGAAACCAGATGTATTCAATTGTTGTAGTTCTGCTGTGCTTAGCAATGAATAAACCTGTGCAACAAAGCTGTGCAATGCTAACAGGCATCTCAGTAGTATATGTGAAGCTATACTGCTTTTCTCTACTATCCAAGTGGTTAGATAGGTTGAGTCATGGACCTACAGTGTACCTGGTCTTGGATTTGAGTCCTGAGCAGTCATATGTTTTACATTTATTGCTGTGAAAATGTGTTAGGTGACTGAAACATCAGTTTAATTTAAAATAAAAATTATTACATTTAGAAAACCTGTGCGATGCTAAGCAGTGCTTAAACATGAATGTTTCATAATTTATTATAATGTATTGAAATGTGGTATTATAAATGTTTAGGTGTTTTAGAATTTATAATATTTAGCTCTTTGGGGAAAATGGATGAGAGGGATTCAGTATTACAACTATTTAATTGTGTTTTAACTTATTTTGATTGGTCCTTTTTAAAATTGAAGGTTATATAAATGGTAAATAGGATATGTGGTATCATCTGATGAAGTCTTTAGTTAGGAGATGAAAACAGTGATTGTATAAGTCTGTTAATGTGTGTAGTTTGTTGTATAGTCCATTCAATTTGTGATTTATGTAATAAATTGACTTTATAAATTACATCTCGTGTTGGTCTCCATAGCCAAGGTACTATACTGTTGGATTTACTGGTGTACTTTGGTGCCTTGCTCCTTATTTTTTTGGTTTATTTGTTTTGTTTGAAGAGGAGGTATAGAGAACGTTAATCTGCCTGAGGATGGAAAGGAGCAGAACAAGGTGGGCCAGATGCGAAAGCTGATAGGCCAATTGACAGAATTGATCGATTTGTTGACACCCTTGAGCCAATCCATGGCCTCGCTTTGCATGACTGTTTTAAGTCAAAGCCTACATGAAAGAGGAATTGTTTTTCAGCTGAGAACACTCGGAAACAATGGAGGTAGTGGTGTGATTGGCAAACGGAGTAAAGCAAGAGCCCATGGATGGTGATTTGGATGTTACTTTTAATTCACAGCAAACCCCCTTGGTTTTAAGGGGAGGGGACACTGAACAATCTATATTTAATATTGGAATGTCACAAATTATGCCAGGACAGCATAAACAGCCTGAGGCAGTAGGAACGGCAGGTACAACTTTTAGAAAAGACTTGAAAGAAACTAAAGACTGGTTACAGACAAAGTATTCTTTAAAAATTAAAGACAATATCAAATTGCAGCCTATTATAACTAATTTTTTTGGTGTTAAATTAAACAAAATGACTAGACTTATGTTGAAATACAGGACATTAGATATTGAAAATTGTTACTTAAGAGAATGTGTTGCAGGGGGAATAGTCCTCAAAGAGCTACTTGTTTGGAAATATCCGAACAATGTGCAAATATGTACTTCATTTCATAAAGAACTATTAGAGGTTTTTAACAACTGTGGTTTAGAAATTTGAAAAACTATTATTAAGGAAAATATTAGAATAGAGGATGAATTACAAAAAGAAATAGGATAGTTGGACCGATGTATTAAGGATGACCTAATGTTTACCATAAGGGAAGAAAATGAGAAATATTTTAATGTCAGAATAGATATTGATAAAAAATGTGAGCAAATGGTTCAAAGAAAGTTAAAAAAGTTGGAACATGATTCCAAAAAATATAGAAGTAACACATTTACCGTAAGCCAAGAAATTTTAGACAGAATTAAGTTTTTTACCCTGATGAGCAGCAGGATGATGGTAATGAGGGGTACCATGATAGGGAAAATGACAATATGAATAATGAAGTGGTTGCCTTAGATGATACAAGTGAGAACTCACCATTATGCAGATCAGAAAGATTGATGAAAAAAATGGAGTACTAACAACCAAATTTTTATTGGAGGGGGTGAGAAGAGGGAGGGGGAGATGCTAAGAAATGATGGTATACCCCATACCCAAACCAACCTTAGTGAAATTGATGTGGATGATTGTAAATATGTATTGGATGTTTTTTGTATTTATAATTTTAGTAAGGTAACACTTGTTAAGGAACATTTTAGTTTATTATCTGAGGGTTTAAAATGTATTCCTCAAAAGAAGGGGGACCTCACTAAGACATTAATGGATATAAAAATGTTTATTAGAAAAGTTAATTTGAGGTTGATCTTACCCCCAAGTTACACAGAGACTGATGTGGGGTTGAGGCAAAAGAGTATATATAACCCCCACTACACCCCCAGTTAAAAAAACTTCAAAATAGTTGTTGAAAAGGAGTTAAGGGAATTTAATAATGTTAGATATAGGCCAAATCTGACCAATAATGAGAGATATGTGTTAATGTAATTAAAAACTAATTCTGAAATTTGGGTCATGAAACCTGATAAGGAGGAGGAGGAGTAGTAATGATGGAAAACATAATATATGAGGGGAAGATGAACCCTCGCTGGTTAAATCTGACCATAAACAAATCACTTTGGATATCCACATTCTGCCCCACCCCCAAGCAAGGAAACCACCATGAAAAACATTTCAAAAGCAAACTTCACGTTACATAAGACCAAGGTGGAAAGTTTCAAAGCCCCCATGCTAAAGGATAACACTGTCCAAGCTGCAAAATCCTTTACTAATGCATTCTACAGGCACCTACAAGAATGTATGGATCGTGCTATCCCAAGCAAAACCAAGACTCACTCCTCCAAAAAAAGGAAACCAGTCTGGTGGACACTTGCCATAAACAAGCTATATAATAGAAGGAGGAAACTAGTGCAGAAAAGAGTAAAATCCCAAGAAGGGAAGACATCCCTGATCAGTATCAGCAAGAAACTACAATTCTTCATAAAATCATCTAAGGTGAGCTTCGAAAAAAAAATTGCCAAGGGCTCCAAAGATAACCACAAGGCATTCTTTAGTTATGTCAAGAATCTAAGTGGCAATGCTCAGATCTGCTCGGAATTAGTGCAGAATGGCACAAAATGCACTGAACTGACCGATATCACCAACATCCTGGCAGACAAGTTCAGTGCAAACTTCACCCCCAAAAGGGCCCATAACCATACCAGAAGAATGTACAGTCCCTGAAATCACAGACCCTCAGGTTAAAACAGCCCTCTCCAAAGCCAAAACCACAGCATCAATGGGACCAGACGGTGTCCCTGGCTGCATCCTACACGAGCTCAAAGACAAACTAACTCCTCACCTAACCACACTGTTCAAACTCAGCCTCTCCACAGGCTAAGTACCCATAGAGTGGTGCACAGCAATGGTTATTCCGCTCCACAAAGGTGGAGCCACAACAGACCCTGGGAACTATCGCCCTATAAGCCTGACTAGCTTAGTCTGCAAGGTTATGGAGTGCATCATTATGGAACTCATTAACAGAGACATTGGGAACCTCCAAACACTGGACCCTACCCAGTTTGTTAAGGGCAGATCATGCCTCCTAAACTTGGTGGACTTCTTTGATACAGTTGCCAAGGCTATAGACGAGGGAAAGGTGGTACACACAGCCTACCTAGACCTCGCAAATGCCTTCGACACTATTTCCCATTCTGGTATTATAGACAAGCTCACCAGCCTGAGCATAAACCCCTACATCACATGATGGGTTGCCAACTAGCTCATGGACCGAACCCACATGGTGAGAGTTGCAGGAGCTAGGTCAGACTCTAAACCGCTTACAAGTGGCATCCCCCAGGGCTCAGTCCTAGGACTCCTCCTGTTTGGCATATACTTCTCAGAGGTACAGGCAAGCACAGGAGGACTATGGCTGACCAAGTTCACAGATGACTGCAAACTAGGGGCTATAATTGACTCTCTGGCTGACACAGACTTCCTCTAAAAGGGTCTCACTGAAACGGATGCCTGGTGTCAAAATCATGGCCTCAAGCTAAATGCCAAAAAGTGCATAGTCATCCCCTTTGGAAAAAACAAAGTACCCACAAACTACCAAATAGGTGGTAGTCTCCTAAATACGGAAGACTTAATAAGGGATCTGGGGACCCAAGTAGATAGTAATCTCTCCTTTGATAATCACATTGCCAAAGTGGTTAGAAAATCCTTCTATGTGGCCCACCTAATCACAGAAGGGTTTGCATCCAGATCAAAAGAGGTCATTGTACCCCTCTACTCATCACTCATCAGACCTATCATAGAGTACAATGCCCCATTTGGGATGTACCTTACAAGACACCTGCAACAGCTGGAAAGACCACAGAAGTACCTCAACAAGAGGATCATTGGCCTCAAACAGGTGCCCTATGCAGCTCGACTGAAGAAACTCCAGCTGTACTCAGTTGCATACCGCCTACTCAGAGGTGATCTCTGCCTGACATACAAGGCCATGTCCAACCCAGAATTGATCGGCATGCTCCACCTAAAGAAAACCATATCCCCTCAAGCCACACGCTCTAGGGATCTAAACCTCACCACAACAATTAATAGGATTTGCTGGAGGGATAGTTTCCTGTCCCAGAGACTTCTCATGCTTTGGAACAAGATTCCAATCTACATTAGGCAGAACTCCTCGCTAACACTCTTCAAGAGAAACCTTGACAAGTGGATGGAAAACAGAAAGTTTACCCCGGGGATCACTTCAGTGGCTCTGCTGGACAGAGGCACAGGGAACTAATCTAAAGGGGCGGCGAAAGCCAACACATTCTGTCCAGGCTTATAAATGCCTTCAGGCAGATAGCCTAGTACCTACCTATGAACCTATGAACCTAAATATTAATGGACAAAGTTAAGTATGCTAATGTGTCAAAAAATGAGATAAATATTGCCTATAAAAGGACTGATGTTATGTTAGAGGATATGTTTATGGAAGGTTTAATTGATGAAAAAATGTTAAGGTTTTTAAAAGTGAAGAAACCAAGGGTACCATCCATATTTGGGATACCTAAGACCCACAAGGATGAAAAGAATCCACCCCTGAGGATGATAGTATAAGCAGAGTAGATGAAGACCCTTCCTTTAGCAGAATATGTGGACAATAAGCTTAAAAATTATGGGTCAAAAGGAAAGCTATTTTAAAAGATTTGTGAGACTTTTTGAGGGAAATAATGCAGGAACTGTTTTAAGAGGACTTAATATTTATCCCTATAGATGTGATTGACATATTTTCAAGTATCCCTTATTGAGAAGGTATGAATATGTTTGAGGAAATAATTTTTGAGGATTTTGGTTTGAGTCACAATAAGAAGTTAGTATGTGTGGGTTAATGGAATCAGTTTTAAAATATAATTTTATATTTTTAAAGGCAAATTCTAGTAGCAAGTACAAGGTGTGGCGATGGGTGTGGCTTGCACCCCAACATATGCCACCCTTGTATTAGCAAGATAGGAGGAGAAGTATATATTAAATTCCGAATATGCAGTATATTGGACCCTTTATAAGAGATTTTTAGATGACATAGTGATTGTTTGGAAGAGGACCAGAGAAAAGTCTGATGAATGTATGGGCTATGTGAAGAGTACAACCAATTTCCTGGATTTTTACATACACTCTTTCAAACGAGCGGCTACAATATTTGGATGTTTAGGTATATAAATCCAAATGTAGGTTTGAATCTAAGATCTTTAGAAAGCTCACTTTTTGTAACTCTTTCCTTCACTATGACAGTGCCCACCCCCAACATTTCAAAAGAATATAGGAAAGGGTCAGTATGTCAGAGTGAGCCAGATAACCTCTTCAGATGAAGATTTCCAGAAAGAATGTGAAGTGTTGGAGGGATTTGTTTTTTGGAAAGGGGCTACCCGATAGATATAGTGAAGGGGGTTAAGGCAGAAATAAATGTTGGTAGACAAAGTAATTTTAAGCCTATTATAGGACAAAATGGACACGAGCAGGACAATGTAGTAGTTGGTCAAGAGTACAATCATGGAGAAGCTTTAGTGCTGGAATATTATGCCCTAAATGACCTTACAAAGAGAATTATAAACTCCGAATGGGACAGATTTGTAACTATTTCAGATTTGGAGAAGTTACCCAAGGACCCTTTAAAAGTTGTATATAAAAATTCACAAAACCTGAAGAACATTTTAGAAAATGAGGGTAAGAACGTTACAGTGAATAGAAGGAAGATAGGGACATACAAGTGTGGCCATTGTTCTCAATGTGGAAACATAGTGGACACAGACAGGATTTTTAGTGAAAGTAGAAATAGATGGGTTACAGGCTTGGGCTATTTTAACTGCGAGTCCATGGAGATAGTGTACCTTGCAATTTGTGTAGAATGTAGATCCTTCTATATTGGTAAAACAGAACGCAGGCTAAGGAGAAGGATCTACGAACACAACTATGACATTTTGAGTAAAAAGGAGACAAATGCTCTATATAAGCATACAAAGGTATGCAAGAAAGCAGATTACACTTTGTTTTGTTGTGGAACAAGTAAAAAAGGAAATTAGGGGTGGATTATGGGAGGAGAAAACTGAATTTAGAGAACTTTGGTGACAAATCACCTTGGAAGCAGCAAATTCTCCCAGGTTAAATGATAATATATCCATAATTCCATTACTAAAAATGAGATCTGCCAAGCTATAAACTGTTTGACAAGTTATTCCCTATGAAGACCACTAGAGAGTGTTACAGCACTATTTATTGAAGTATTTCCTAACCAACATTTTAATGAATATTTTAATCAAGTTTTTAATTATTGTATAAGATTTTGGTAATGTATTTTAACATAATTATTGATGTTTTCCGAATGAATGTTTCATAATTTATTATAATGTATTGAAATGAGGTATTATACATGTTTAGGTGTTTTAGAATTTATAATATTTAGCTCATTGGGGAAAATGGATGAAAGGGATTCAGTATTACAACTATTTAATTGTGTTTTAACTTATTTTGATTGGTCCTTTTTAAAATTGGAGGTTATATAAATGGTAAACAGGATATGTGATGCCATCTAATGAAGTCTTTACTTAGGAGATGAAAACACTGATTGTATAAGTGCGTTAATGTGTGTAGTCTGTTGAATAGTCTGCTCAGTTCATGATTTATGTAATAAATTGACTTTATAAATTATATCTCGTGTTGGTCTCCATACCGAAAGTACTATACTGTTGGATTTACTGGTGTACTTTGATGCCTTCCTCTTTATTTTATGGTCAATGGTCTATCTTGTTTGCGCATTGCTAAGCCCTGCTTAAACATTGTTTGTGTGAGTTTGTGCAATGCTCAGCTCTGCTAAAATGTTTTTGCGAGTTTATGTGATGCTAAGCAATGTGGTTCTTTTTTGAAAGTTACAGTATAATGTATAATTGTGGGAATGCAGCCTTTATAAAGACCAATAGGTGGGAATTTCACAGCATTCATTGGAGTCTTCACTTGGCTGTCAATATGCCTGGTGGAGTTGAAGAGGGAGTGCACTTTTGGGTGCAGAGGTAGGGTGTGCAGGAATCTAAAGTGCTTGTTGTACTCCTGGTTAAGAACTTTGAACCCCGGCTGCTGCAGAGCAATTACCAGGGCTCAGCGTGTATGTCTGAGGCCTGCAATTGGTTGGTTAGGGAACTTAACAGTGTTACTGGTATCCCCCATACTGGTGAGTAGTGTCATCACCACTACGATGACCTGTGGCATAGGAAGAGGGGGACCTTGGACACCTGGGTCCAAGAAGCTAGGGTTGGGCAGACCCCATAGATATGTAAGTATGTTTGACAGTACCTTAGAAATGTACAAGCTGAATCTGTGCAAAACTGGTTTGCATAATGGTTTGCTTCTCTTACAGCAGCTGTAGAAGAGAGGGCTCACAATGTCCACTCCCATGCAGGGCACCTGGCCAGGATGAGGCAAGAGTGTGGTAAGGAGGGAAACATCAAATTAATAAAGAACCACAGCCACAGATATAGCAAATAGTGTAATAACACAGTCTAGCACCTCGGCACAAAACCCTTCAAAGGAGTTAATATCCATTCAAGCAGCATCAATATAAAATAATTAACATTCCAATAAAACAATAAATCATTTAATTAATTGCATATTTCCAATCACAATCCCTATTTAACCCTTTAGGATCCAAAGTATTATATTTTAAAATATAAATAGTTTATACAGTAATTTATGCTTAAGATTTGCCTTTTCCCCTGTCTGTAGTGTATCTTTTCCTAAAATATAGCCCCCAAATAATGAAGCATCACTTGCATGACATTTCTTAAAATGAACAGCCAGAGGGCTTTCCAAGTGCATATTTTTAACATCTCTTACATGTTCTTGAAATCTAGTCTTAAAAGCTCGATGGCTTTTACCAATATAAAACTATGTGCAGTGGCATTGCAAAACATAAATTATTCCCTCCATACTACAATCAAATCCATACATAGGTTTAAAACTAACATTGTAAATTTTAGGAAAATGATTAACCACAAGATGGCAGATTGAACATTTACCAGATTTATATGCACCAACATTAATCTCAACATGAGCATGAATACTAGGTGTAGGTAAAACAAATCTATTATGTACTGCAAAATTAGCTATATTTCTACCTTTTCTATAGGAAACACAGGGGAGTCTATTAATCATATTAGGCTCCCTATTACGCTGTCGCAGACGCAGGTTGTCAAATGCATCTTTGTCTAACTGAAAAGCGTGAAAAGGCAAAATAGTGAAGCGGCTTTTCAGTGAATTCTTTCCCTGGCAAAGAATTTGTTTGGCCGCTTTCGCTACTTTGCCTTTTTGGCACTGTAGTGCAATCTCAGAGTTGCTATATTTAAGTAGGGGGGTGTGGGGGGAGTGAAGACCCCCATATTATGTAATGTTTTATAGTTTTTTTTTTCTCAGAACAGCGATTTTTTTCCCTGGGAAAAAAATTGCTGTTCTAAGGTTTCGACGTTGTAAGCTTTCATTTACATGGGGTCGATTATGTGTCATTCGCTCTTCTAAGCATGCAATATCATAATATAGACCCTCATATTATACAATTGCCTATCTGTTAACAGCATGGGCCAATAATTTTTAAAGCTTCCACTATCTGTTTACTCATTATATTTTATGTAGTAACAAAATATATAGCATTTCTTACAACATCCATTCCATCACCCCCTTTGCTATCATTATTATGATCATACAGTAATTTAGTTCTTATGTTATTATTTGCACATAAATTATTGTCTTTAACAACACCATTCTTAATAGTCTCCCCTTATACATTAACTTCTTGCTGTCTTTTCAAAAATAACTCTTACATCAAAGTAATATAAAATATCAATCTTTTGTAATAAATGATTTACAGAGTTTGCAGTCTTAACAGTCAGGTATGATATACCTGGGACATCTAACATCTTTAGTAATGTGTCACTGCCTACCTGAAATGGTAAAGCAAGTTAAATCAAGTAAACATGCATTACTGTATAGTATAGCTTCCAAACATCAGTTAATGTTGGGGTTTACCAAGATTAAGAGTTGCTGTTCTGTTCTGGTCTGCTCATTGTGTGAGATATGTTGTAGGTTGCCCTCATTTAATGTACAGGGTATATGGGTTACTTATTAGAAGTCTTACACAGCTCTCCATGCTCTACATACTAGTCTTGAAGCAACATTAATCAATTAATTTTAAAGGGTGATAGTACTTTGATATGTAATGTTTTCAAATAAAAAGTGTTCACTATTCCAGTATTCATTGCATGTATGCTCTAATCTGACACCGGTCAACTATTAAATGTAAATGAATAAAGACTGCAGGAACAAATTTCTGAAATAAATGTAGTGCAATACCCACAATAAGGTTCAAGCCTGTATTCTGACCATTTTTCTGAAATAATGCTGTATATTCTACCCAGACGAGGAACAAGGTACATTGGTAAGGTAACTGATGTTCTGGGGAGCTATCCATGTTTATAAATGCCAGATTTAAGCAACATTGTCAATAAAGTTTAAAACAGGATTGTGCTCTGATAACTAATCTTTTCAAATAAGTGTGCATTATTCCTGTATTCACTGCATGTGTCTACTAATCTGACACCAGTCAACTGTTAAATTAAGTATGCATTCTTCCTGTAGTCACAGCTTGTGGGTTCTAATCCCATGGCAGCCAACTAAGAAATGATCAGCTGTCTAGTCTACTTAGTGTACATGAACACACCTCTCAACTGTCACAAATTTCCAGAATGTACTGCCTAATGCCTCATATATCTTGTCTGAATAGCAGATAAATGACATTACTTTGAATGCAATTTATTGTCAAATCCGTTATCAGAACACCTTGCTACTAATGTATGAGCACATTATGTACAAATGTTCCCTGTAGTTGTGCCTCTGTACCACCATGTATTACAGCTTGGGTCATACTGTCCCATACTGTCCCATGTTAACAGGTTGACAGCTATGTACATGCAGCATTATCTATACAACAGTTGCAGTCACTGTACTCACAACTGAAATTGTACATATGTAGAAGTATGTAGTAGTAGTCTGTGTAGTAATATTAGCTGCAAAGTTACTAATGGTATTTTTCTGTCTCTCACCCCACCCCTTCTATTCTTTAATTTATTAATGTCATTTATTATTATGATTTGATGTTAATATATATTTCAATGTTATACCTCACAAACTAGGGTTAGATTGGTTTGAAGAGACCCTGCGTAGTAGGGGTGGTTTTGCTGAGGATGCACTAATGGTCATTTTGGACCTCATGGAGATGGTACTTAAATACAATTTCCTTTTTTTGAAGGTGAGTTCTTCAACCAGTCTGGTGGGGTAGCCATGGGAGCATGTTGTGCCCTCATGTATGCAAATTTGGTTTTATCTATTTGGGAGGAAAAGTGTGAATCGAGGAATTACTCTATGAATTTATTGATTACCTAAATGCTACTACTGAATTTTTAAGGTTCACCCATAATATTTCTAGTGAGAAATTAGATTATCTGGATGTGTTGTTGGAAAAAAATGCCCAAAGTAAGAAAATTTAAGTCTAATGTGTTCAGGAAAAGTACATTCTCTAACTCCTATTTATTTTTTACTTGTGCCCACCCTTTCAAACAGAAAAAGGGGATTTTGAAGGGTCAACTAATTATGAGTTGTAGAATGAACACCCTAGATGGTGATTATTTGACAGAGAGTTTAAGGGAAAAAGACATGTTTCTAGAGAGAAAATGCCCAATCAAGCTGATAAAAGAAATTATGGATGAGGTCCAGCAGGAAAGGAGGGGAAGGTTTGCACCCATATTGGGTGTCCTCGAACACATTAGCACTGATAGGGACCCACACACTAACACAGAGATTAACTGGAGTAGTGATCTGGTTTAGAATTTTAACAGAGATGCATCTATCATTAAGAACATTATTACTAGTAATTGGAACAGGTTTGGGAACTATTCAGATTTAGATAAACTATTCAAGGACCCCCTTCAAATTACCTACAGGAAGGGTAGAAACATAAAGGAGATGTTGGAGGGCCATAAAAAGAAATCTAAAAGACCAAGACAGGGAGCTTTTAAGTGTGGCTCTTGCTCCGAATGTTCGCACATCATACAGGGGGAATTAGTTTTTTAAAAATGAGAAACCTGGAACTTAGGACCAATGCTCATTCAAACTGTGACACCATAGGGGTGATTTATATCACCATTTGCAAAGAATGTGGTGCTTTCTATATTGGAAAGACCACTAGGAAGTTTAAAAGGCATATATATATGAACATTTTAATGATATAAGGAAACATAATGAAAATAATGCCCTGTATAAACACAACTGATAATGTATAAAATGTACTGACCAATGATAATCCAAAAGCCGAACCCAGCACGGAGGCTCGGGAAGAACAGAAAACACAAGCTTGTGTAAAATCACTTGGCTGATGTAACTTCCCCACCACAAATGCTCCGATGACGGGGTTGTAGTAAAACAAATTTTATTCCATAAAGAAACTTACACACTGAAACGTTGCGTTCAACTGACTGGTAGAATACAAAACAATCAATACGGAGGGTTAAGCGCTTTCATCTGACTCTCTCAGACTTCCTCAGAACCATCTTTTCACTTCCGTTTTACATTTAAATACGCTCCATTTGGCGCCAAAAATGTATTGATGTATTGATTCAGTAATACATATTAAAGCACTTGTTTTATAAACACTTTTTTTAAAAAACATTGATTTATATGCTTTTTAATAAGCTTTTGAATAATATGAGCACACAACATCTTCATGTTCAAATTGTCTTAGACAAAATACACGCTTATATTACTGAGTGCTAAGGTTCGTGATAAATGACATAAATAAATAAATTACATATCTAAATACCTTACTATTCTACATAGAACTACATATATACTCATACACTAGAATGTTGTGAGTTGTACTTTGTATAATACATATAATATATAAAATATAAATGTATATATAAATATATATACATAAATATATATATATATATATATATATATATATATATGTCAATGTAAGTGTATGTGTATTCATAATCTATTTATCAAGTTGTTATAGAAACAATGTATCACTGATACTGACCTATATGTCTACCTAAATGATATATTCATCAATAATAATTTATAAATTTGATGTTTTTATATATAATGCTTAATATGTAATATAAAAACATAAAAACATATAATATATGATATATAACTGATGATGACATTATCATTAAATATGTTAAAAATATATTAATGTATATATTTGTAAATAATTGTAAATAAATGTAGTTGGTCATTGTAAAACTGTGTTAAAATGTTTTACAATAAAAATATTTTTTACAATAAATAATAATAAATATTAAAAAATGTAAAATGTAAACATGTCAAAGTCATAATTGTGATGTCTTTATACTATATGAAATATTGAATATTAAATGTAAAATATATAATATACAATATTTGTGTATGCTAAACCTACCAAAACCTAAATACTATAATACTACATTGTGTGGTATTATTAAGACCCCAATATGAGAAATGGTTTTAAACTGATGTATTCATTGAGGCCTGGGTGTGTGGTTGCATCAAGACATATTTGCCACTTACTTTCTAAAGAGCCTAATTTGGCCTTCCAGTTACCATTGTGAATTGTCCTGTCCACCTGATCTATAATAAAAAACTTAAACACGTGGTCTTTACCTTTTTCTAATGCATGTTTACTCAAGGCATTTTTTATATCACCTTTTTTCATTTTATAACAGTGTTCATATATCCTAGTTCTAAATTTTCTTTCGGTTTTTCCTACATAATAAGCGGTGCATTTTACACACGATGCTAAATATACCACTCCTTGAGAATTACAATTTCCTGGTTTAGATTTACATATACTTTTTAAAATATTATCAATTTTAATACTCAATTCTGTATTTATGTGTTGGCACTGTTTACACGCCCCACATCTCTGAGTTCCCTTAGTCTTATAATTGTTTTTATTATTTCTATGTACATCTCTTTCTAATAACCTTTTTATATTGAGTCCTGTCTTAAGTACTACATTGGGTGATGTACCGATAATCTCTTTAACTTCCTCTATATTTGTAAATATGGTCCAATGTCTATATAAAATTTCTTTTACTATATTCGTGTGCGGACTGTACATTATTACACACACCCTTCTATTCGCCATTTTTTTGTTCTCAATATGGACTTCTAATTTCCCTAATAATGGTTGATATTTATTCCCCCATTGGGATTTAACATATTCCACTACATCTGTGAGCATGTTTGTTGGATAATTTCTTTCTTTGAATAAATTGTATATCAAGTCTAACTCATTCTCCATTATTTCTCTTGTCGATGACATCCTCGCTGCTCTCACACATTGACCTTTCACTATGTTCTTAAACGTGTGTGGAGGATGACAACTCCCATACTGGATATAGTCGTTGGAGAAAGTCGGTTTCCTATATAATCTAGATGTATACCCTAAATCATTACTGCTGATGTATGTGTCTAAATAAGCTATACCTCCTTTTTCTATTGTATATGTAAATCTCAGAAATTCCGTTGTTTTGTTAATATATTCTATAAAGGCAGGTATGCCTTTAGAATCACCTTTCCAAATAATAAATATGTCATCTAGAAATCGAGTATATAGCAACATATGTTCATAATATTCGCTGTGAAAAATATACTGGTCCTCCCATTCTAACATAACCAGATTGGAGTATATGGGTGCACAAGATGCACCCATAGCTACACCTGAAGTTTGTCTAAATTTTTCTCCTTGATGCTCGATGTAGTTATGATCAAGGATAAGTTCCATCATGCTCATTAAAAACTTTATTCTATCCCATGTAAGTACCGAAAACTTCCTCAAACTGTTACAAAAGTAGTCTAATCCTATATCCTTAGGTATACATGAAAACAAATCCTTAACATCCACTTTTATAAAAGTGATTTCCTTGTCCCATACATCCATATTAATTTTACTTAAAAAATGCCAAGAGTCCTTAACTAAATGTGGTGCATTATTATATACATGTTTGGTCATATGATCCACCATAACTCCCATATTATAGGTCTTTGATTTCAAACCGGAAATGATTGGTCTATAGGGGGGATCTATAAGATTCTTATGTATTTTGGGTATGCCTATTAAGTGTGCCATAATTGGATACTCATTCCTTAAGTAATTATACTGTTCCTCACTAATTCTATTGTCAAGAAGGAACTCTTCTGTTATTAAATCAATACGCTTGTATCCAATGTTCACTTGATTAAGTGAAACCACCTCATAGTTACCTGATTCAAATAGTAATTCATGTATCTTATTCTGATAATCACTTTGATAACTTATTACTATCCCCCCCCCTTATCCGGTTTCATAATCCTGATGTCTTTGTTGGAAATAATATCCTGTAACAATTTCCTTTCATTTGTAGTTAAATTGTCTATATTAGTCCTTCTAGTTGTATCACTATACTTCCCTTTTTTGTATGTAGTGTATATTTCTCTACATACCGCTTTTTCATACAGCATAACATGTGGGTTTTGGGGGGTATATAAGTACTTTTCTTAACCAATTTCCAATCATTTTCTGAGTCAACTTCCTTATTGTCCTTAAAAAATATGGCTAAATTCAATCTGCGACAATACAATTTTATTTCCTTGATAGTATCAAAGAGATTAAAACCAACAGTAGGAATAAATTTCATTCCTTTTATAAACAGTGTTAATAATTCATTAGTAATTTCAACATTTGTGTAATTGTATACCTTAAATCCATTACTATTGGTAATTTTAGGATAACCTAGGTTTTCACAGTTTTTCTCTTTATCTATAATAACATTCTTGTTACTATTTTTACAATTACTACTGTCAGAATCAGTAATGTAGTTCACTCCACTACTAAAACATTCTATGTTATTAACATTCAATACTGTTTTTGGCTTGTCATCATCAGTTATATATCATATATTATATGTTTTTATGTTTTTATATTACATATTAAGCATTATATATAAAAACATCAAATTTATAAATTATTATTGATGAATATATCATTTAGGTAGACATATAGGTCAGTATTAGTGATACATTGTTTCTATAACAACTTGATAAATAGATTATGAATACACATACACTTACATTGACATATATATATATATATATATATATATATATATATATATATATATATATATATTTATGTATATATATTTATATATACATTTATATTTTATATATTATATGTATTATACAAAGTACAACTCACAACATTCTAGTGTATGAGTATAGATGTAGTTCTATGTAGAATAGTAAGGTATTTAGATATGTAATTTATTTATTTATGTCATTTATCATGAACCTTAGCACTAAGTAATATAAGCGTGTATTTTGTCTAAGACAATTTGAACATGAAGATGTTGTGTGCTCATATTATTCAAAAGCTTATTAAAAAGCATATAAATCAATGTTTTTTAAAAAAAAGTGTTTATAAAACTAGTGCTTTAATATGTATTACTGAATCAATACATCAATACATTTTTGGCGCCAAATGGAGCGTATTTAAATGTAAAACGGAAGTGAAAAGATGGTTCTGAGGAAGTCTGAGAGAGTCAGATGAAAGCGCTTAACCCTCCGTATTGATTGTTTTGTATTCTACCAGTCAGTTGAACGCAACGTTTCAGTGTGTAAGTTTCTTTATGGAATAAAATTTGTTTTACTACAACCCCGTCATCGGAGCATTTGTGGTGGGGAAGTTACATCAGCCAAGTGATTTTACACAAGCTTGTGTTTTCTGTATAAACACAGTTTAACTTGTGACATGGCAACCTTTGGTTTCTATGTGGTAGAAAAAGTAGATGTTGAGCTTAGTGGAGGTCCTTTGGAAACAAGAATAGAATTCCGAGAGCTGTTCTGGCAGTTAAAATTGGAAGCAAATAAGCTTCCAGGTCTTAATGAGCACATTTCCTTGGCTCCAGTGCTAAAGCTTCGATCTGCCAAACTTTGATTTTACAATGCGGTGGGGGGGGGTTCTATGGTTGCTTTTAAATATTTTTTAAAAAAAACAACTTTTTAAAAGGTTTTATAAGGTTGTGTGTGTCCAGACACTTTATATAAGTATATGTTATATCTATTGAGTTATGGCATTAATATTCCATGTTGATTTTATTAAATGTTTTCTTGCATGAATTTCTTTGGCATATAATGTAGGATTAGTAAAATGTTTTAATTGATTGATTAATTAATTTGCATTTCAGTTAATTATGTCATTAAACCAACTATGATGGGTTTAAATAGAGCTAACTCTTCTGGTTTGGTATTATCTAATGAAGTCCAGTGTGGTAGGGATGAAAACGCGGTGACTTTTTTAAGCGTTAATACTTCTGCATTTGTGTACTTGAATAAACTGGGCTACTTGCCAGCATACTCCCAATCACACATGCACACAAGTCTGTCAACATCAGGTAATGTTATGATGACATCATAGTTCCTTTTGGTGTGTAAAACTTGAGACATACCTCACTGGACTGTATGCAGAGACATGACTGAGCTTACGGACTCTGTGTCTCCACTGGGCATGCTCATAGCCTTCAGCTGCATTTGACCTTCACCTAGGATGATGGCTCAATAGACATGGAAAATGACTGAAGTCAATAATTGGCTAAGCATGTGGTGTCATTGTAAGGGGATCCACTACATGTCAGCCTTGGATGACTTGCTTAACAGACCTCGATGCTTTGCCAGAGATGGTCTTCACCTTTCATTCCTGGGATTTTGTGTACTGGCCAAGGCTATTGACATCCCCATAGTGCATCTTATAGGTGGTGTCTCAAGTGAAAACTTTCCAATGAGAAAACGCCATCTTCAAATAACATCACAGTTATGCTGTTACATGCTAGGAATGCCAATACTACTACTGCACAACTGCATAGACTCAGCTGTACCTGACAGGAGGAAAACAAGCTCTTCATGGTACAGCAAACCTGCATAGTGGACAAGTGCCATTAGCAGGCTGGACAATACGAGGTGGACATTGCTGTGTGACAGTTGGAGTGGGGGAGCCCCCCTAAAATGGTTGCACACCCTCCTCAGCTAAAACAAGCAAATAGTGTTGTTGAGATGTCCTGAAAAAGAAAGTATGTGACAAAAATTAGATTCATCCACAAAGGATGGGCACAAGGCATAGTGTAGTTACACGTGTAACCTAAGAGGAAAGGACCAGATTGTTGGTGAGCTTGTACTTATGATACCACATACACTGAGCCTGTAGACATAGCTAACCTGTTGTCTGACAGGTTCTGTGACAACTTCACTCACCTGTCCCTACCACACATACCACATGACATCCCTACAACCTGTCCTATACCTTCTATATCTACAGAGCAGGTCATACATGGCCTTTCTAAGGATAAAACACATCATTTATTGGACCTGCTAACATCCCAGGTTGTGTACTACATGGGATCCAACAAGGACTACTAACACCATTGTGAACTCCTTGCAACCATAGTGTAACCGCTGGTGGCATCCAAGCTGACTGGAAAATGGCAACTGTTATCCCGTTGCACAGAGGTAGTGCATCCACTGACCACAGGAACTATAGACCTATTAGCCTGAGTATCCATATCTGTAAGCCCATGGGGCAAATCACCATGGTCCTGATCAGCAAAGATATATGCAATCTGCAAACAATTGACCCTGCATAGTTCGGATTTCTGAAAGGAAGATCATGCCTGTTAAACCTGGTGGACATGTATGAGATGATGATGAAAGTTATAAGATGAAGCAAGACATGCTGGCTGACAATCTTTTATCAAGGGGATACAGCAAAAAAGAAATGGAAGGAGTGTATTAAGTAAATACGTCTATGAGAAAGGGGAAAGGGAAACCCTTCCTGTATAAGAACCAGGGCAATACTGACAGTGTTAATAACAGTGA
>NC_056739.1:566016-623516 GCF_019279795.1 Protopterus annectens | reverse complement strand
GAAAGCAAACTTCACACTTCTCAGAACTGAGATGGAATCCTACAAAGCCCCCGGGCCAGTGGAAATTATGACCCAAACCACAGAATCCCTTACAAATGCATTCTATGGATACTTACAGGAATGCATAGATCGTGCTATCCCAAACAAAACCAAGACACACTCCTCCAAAAGCAGGAGACCTGTCTGGTGGAACCCAGCCATAAATAGGCTATACAACAGAAGGAGGAAGTTACTACAGCATAGAGCAAAATCCCAAAAAGGGAAGGCAACTCTGATCAGTACTAGCAAGAAACTACGATCCCTCATAAAAGCATCCAAGGCCAGCTTCGAAAGAAAAATTGCACAAGACGCTAAAGATAATCATAAGGCCTTCTTTAGTTATGTCAGGAACTTGGGTGGAAACTCTCAGATATGCTCTGAGCTAGTGCAAAATGACAAAAAATACACTGAACCCACAGACATTGCCAACATCCTGGCAGACAGGTTCAGTGCAAACTCCCCCCTTCCCCCCCAAATGTGCAAATGACTATCCCAACAAAGTGTAGCCCCCCTGATATCACAGATGCACAGCTGAGAGCTGCCCTCTCCAAAGCAAAAAACACAACATCTATGGGACCGGACGGTGTCCCGGGCTGCATTTTACACAAGCTCCAAGAAGAACTGAACCCTCACTTAAAATCACTGTTCAGTTTCAGCCTTACAACAGGATATGTACCCAAAGAATGGCGTACAGCAACAATGGTCCTACTCCATAAAGGTGGTGCCACAATGGACCCCGGTAACTATCGCCCTATAAGCCTGACTAGTCTGGTCTGCAAAGCTATGGAGCGTATCATCATGGAACTCATAAACAAAGACATTGGGAACCTCCAAACACTGGATCCTACCCAATTTGGCTTTGTTAAGGGCAGATCTTGCCTCTTGAGCCTGGTCAACTTCTTTGAAACAGTCACCAAGGCCATAGATGAAGGGAAGGTAGTCCACACATTTTACCTTGACCTCGCAAAAGCCTTTGACACAATACCCCACTCAGGCATCATAAACAAGCTCACCAGCTTAAATATCAACCCCTGTGTCACAAGATGAGTTGCAAACTGGCTTAGGGATAGAACCCACATGGTCAGAATTGCAGGTGCCATGTCAGACTCTAAACCAGTTGCAATTGGCGTCCCACAAGGCTCAGTCCTGGGACCTCTCTTGTTCGGTATATATTTCTCTGAGGTACAGGCTAACACAGGAGGACTTTGGCTGACCAGGTTCGCAGATGACTGCAAACTGGGGGCCATAATCAACTCGCTGACTGACACAAGCATCCTCCAAAATGGTCTCATAGAGATGGATAACTGGTGCCAGAGCCATGGCCTGAAGCTAAATGCCAAAAAGTGCATAGTCATCCCCTTTGGGAAAAACAAAGTGCCCACAAATTACCACATAGGTGGTAATCCATTAAGTACGAAAGAAGTAATTAGGGATCGGGGGACCCAAGCAGATAGTAATCTTTCCTTTGACAATCACATTGCCAAAGTGGTTAGAAGGACCTTCTATATAGCCCACCTTATCATGAAAGGGTTCACATCTAGATCAAGAGAGGTCATTGTGCCCCTCTACTCATCACTCATCAGGCCCATAATTGAATACAATGCCCCATTTGGGATGTACCTTACCCGACACCTGCAACAACTAGAAAGACCCCAAAAGTACCTCACCAAGAGGATTAAGGGACTCAAGCAGATGCCCTATGCAGTTAGACTAAAGAAACTCCAGCTCTACTCAGTTGCTTACCGCCTACTCAGAGGTGATCTGTGCCTGACGTATAAAGCCATGTCCAACCCTGATTTAATGGACATGCTCCACCTCAGGAAATCCAAATCCCTTAGAGCTACACGCTCCAGTGACTTAAACCTCAGCACAGAAATAAATAGGACATGCTGGAGAGACAGATTCATATCCCAGAGGCTCCCCTCACTCTGGAACAAAATCCCAATCCATGTTAGGCAAAGCCCCTCAATGACTCTCTTCAAGAAGAATCTTGACGATTGGATGGGAGACCGTAGATTTACCCCTGGGATCTCCACTGTGTCACTGCTAGACAGGGGCACTTTAAACTAACCTTAAATGGGCTATCTTCTGTGTCCTACTATACTGGGGCACAGTCATCTAATCTAAACGGGTGGCGAAAGCCAAACACACTCTGGCTAGGCTTGTAAATGCCCTAGGGCAGATAGCCTAGTATCTACCTATGAACCTATGAACCTATAAGTGTATGAGCATGCCCAGTTGGATTTAGGGGGAGTTTTCACTAGTTATAAACTGACTCCAGTCCACACCTACCTGTATTCCAGTCCGGGATTTTGTATGTGTTACACAAAATGACATTGGTCCCTGTTTCTGCACTACTGCACTTCACTCAAACTGGGTATGACTTTCTGATGATGTCTGAAGTAGTTAATATGTGACAGTGGTTAATAATATTACACCACACACATATTGTCTGTAAAACATAATGTAATAATATCTCACATTCAAAAGAAGTGGATTCTTCTAGATTAGAACCATGAACACCATCACACAAGCTAACTGCCCTAGTCCTTTGAGCCACACAAGCAGCTTGACAGACAGGGGTAGTTCATCACACAATCACCAGCATAAATATGTACATTGTTATTCCTGTGCTAAATAAGACTTACAATGTATGATCAATTTCTATGTTACTGTCCAGAGACTGCCTGGAATGCTGATATACCATTGATGAGTTACTGTTACAGCAGTTACAAAGGAATACTGCTGTGTCGGGGATGTGGGAACAACAGCACATGTTCTGCTGGGATACACAATTGTCTGACTATCATGTAACTCCACTGTCTAACATCTCTCTTTACTGATGTACCAGTAATCTGTTGCAGTAGGACTGAATGCATGAGGGCTACTGAATAGTAATGGAAACATGATAGTGGAATGGGTATCTGTAGTCCCATGTGGAAGTTATTTCTTTTCAGGTAGCCCACTATATTTGCTTGTATAATGTACCAGACCACACATACGATGCCATATCATAATAATCCTTACAAGTACTGTGTAGGTTATGGACTTACCTTGCAAATGCAGAAGGTGACACGACTGTAGTTCAGGGCTAACTCTGTCAGATGCAAGCAGTACAAAGCCAATACATGGATAGGTACAGGATGTGTGGGTTGCCTGGCATCAATTTTAATTTATGTATGTGAGTAGGCATAAGGTGTCAGTCCGTAGGTCCTTAGGTTGTCAGTGAATGTGCTATGTGTTGTCTCTTAGCCAAAGCCAGAGCACACTGAGCACACCTACATCTGCCTACAGTGACATCAGCAGGGGGTTCTTCCTCCAAGTCCTCCTGTGACTGTGGCTGTGGTGACCTAGGCACAGGTTGGGGACTGTGTATCTCTTCCTTTTGCTGATCCTGCTGCAGCTGTTTCTGCAGGATCAGATTGTGTAGTATAGCATATACTGTGAATATATGTGCCCATGTGGCTGGAGAATAATGCAGAGCTCCACCAGATATATCTAGGCATAAGAACTGTGACTTAAGAAGCCCAAACATATGCTCTATGATGTTCCTGATTTGTGTGTGTGCCCCATTATGGCATTCTTCTGTAGGTATGTGTGCATTTCTGATGGATGTCGTCATCCACTGTTCCAGGGTGTAGCCAGCATCCCACAGTAAATGGCTGTGTGAGATGTCCCCCAAGCAAGCATCTTGTACAGCTGTGATGTGTGCCAGATATGGGAGTCATGATAACTGCCACAGCTGCCAGCACACACATTCAGGATAATCCCCTGGGCATTGTACATGACCTGGCAGTTGATGGAGTGGTACCCTTGTGGTTGACATAGAGTCTGCTCTGCTCACCAGGTGGTGCCTTGATGTGTACATGATTGCAATCTATGGCACCTAGTACTTCAGGGTAGTGTGCTACATGGTACAGCTGTTGCACATTGCTGGCCCTTGCCTCAAGGTAGAGGGGAAAAAATATGTGCTCACTGGCATGTAGCATGGCATCTAGAAACTGGTGGAGTATCCTGGATGCAGATGCCTGTAACAGCCCCATCATGTCCCCAGTTGGTCTTTGAAAAGTACCTGTAGCTAGCATCCTAAGGGATACACATACCTTTGTTTCCAGTAGGACGGGTTCCCCTCTGCTGGCTCTGGCTCTGAGTCAAGGGTGGCAGATCTCAGTGAGTCCTTGTAACATGTCCCCATCCACCGTGTAGTGCTCTACAATGTCCAGCTCATGTAGCTCCTGGAAGGTTACCCTGAGCTTGAACACTCTTCTCCGTCTCAGTCTAGGCCTATTGTCAGCAGCACCAGCAGCACTGACTTCAGCATCTAGCACATACCGATGTAGGAGACCTGCAGCAGTCCCTAGCACTGTCTCAGTTTGAATTCTCAAGTCTGTACTCCAGTGGTCCAGAGTATTGGGGGAAAATCAAAATGTAGGGTGTATGTATTCTTTATACAGGTCTGCTGTAGGTCCACCATGTGTGATTGGCTAATTATTATGCATTTCATCTGCCTAGATTGTAATTAACATAATTTAATGACCCTACTTTACTGCATAACATGGCATTATGCATCATGCAGCATAGCTTATACAAAAGTCAAATCAGTAATTGAATATATCTGCTTTTAATTACTTGCTACCTACGTCATCAGTGTGACCTGGGTGGTCTTTCTGTGAGAACATGCTCAGTGATGTGGCACGCAGTGCAAGCACATGCACCTGTAATTAAAAAATTCTAAAAGTAGCTGGACACCAACCCCCCCCCCCCTGCTGGCATCCACATCCAATGAAAATATCAACATGCTGTAGGAGCCTACATGAAGTGGATATGTGGACATGCTTACTCCTTTTTGCTTTTCAAGACATCCACCTCATTTGCATATGTATCCATGCTGACAGCCTGGAAAAGAAATGGTTCATAGCCGTATAAAGTGGGCAACAGCACCAATATACCATGGTATGGACCCAACACAACATCCTATAATACATTTCTGACAAATATTATAAAGTGCTTTTTTGTCCTTTTATTTCATTTTTCAATTAAATATGTTTGCACAGTGCAGCACACAGCACAAACATGTTGAAATTATTAAAAATATATATTATTAAGTTAACTTATTCCCCTTCACTTTCTGACATCCACAATATTAGTTTTGTACATATCTGTATGTGGTATAACATTTTCAGGGGAGGCATGCCTTTATTTGTCGAGTTTTATATCTCCTTCTGCCTGTGTAGACTCCTGTATGTGGAAAAATTCCACATACACTACAGACACTGACACAGAGTCTACACGGGTACCTTTCTGCTTGTTGGACCACTCAACCTGCCTCATTTGCATAAGATTTGCCTACTTATGATGTAATTTGCATTCCTCAGAATTTTCCATTTCCCCATGTGAGTATGCCACTAAGCTGTGCTTACTGAAACTAAAAATGTTTGAGCTCATGTATGCATCAAGAAAAATCATGTAGGCTTTACTGAATTCCTGCTTATGTTTCTAATATTCAGTGGGCTGACCCATTTAAATGGCTGTCATATCAGCAATCAACCATAAGAATTAAAAATAACAAACACTCTCCATAAGAAGTTATTAGTTTATGCTTACTGTTAAAAATGAATTCTAAAAGTGTAATCCTTCTAGCCAAACTGATGTATTTGCTTATCTTTTGGTAGAAAGGTATAGCAACTCCCTGAGGCAAGCACTCATTTTCTTTTTTGTAGTAGTTGTAATGACCGTCAGTGCATCATTTTTTTCACTTGTTACTTTTCTGTTTAAATTACATTGTTGAAGGACATCTGCTGATTTCATGACACTGAAAAATGAAGCCCTGAGACCCAGATGGCCTAGGAATCAATCAGCAGACAGTTTTGGAGGACACCATGGTCAGGCTGAAACATCCAAACATACCATGTGGTGCACACCATATGGATAGCACTGGATCAGTGCACAGGATGATGGTATATACTGTAGGAAGGCTTGCTGAGTCCTAGCAGTGGCAGGTGAGACAGTACACCATGATGAGCTAAAACATCCAAACCTATTATGTGGTGCACACCACATTGATAGCACTGTATCCATGCACAGGATGATGCATATGCTGTGGGAAGGCTCTTTTGGAATCTACGGATATCAGGCTCCCTTAGTAAAGAGCATGTAGGTGAGGAATAAATGATGTTAATCACCCTCTTTGACTGGCAGAATAATCCCCCCCAAACTTGGCTCTTACAGCTAGCTCTAGTCACACAGTAGACTGAGGTGTGACTAAAGTAAAATACTGGTGAAATGTAAGCATCCCTCTTATGCAGTAGTGCTGACTGCTGCATTCTGGGAATGGCTGGGAACAGCTGGGTGGTAAAGCAGCAAGGGCTGATGGTCAACAAAGGTGAAAACAAAAAACACTGAAAAATGCAACTGGATTTCATCATGCTGATTACAGCAAACATGTTTTAATTGTGTTAACTAGTAAGTCTGCAGCATTCCTTACACCATATAAAAACAATTACATACCCTTTAATAATGCAGCATAATCATTCTGGTGAAAATAGTCCACATAAAAGAAGTTTTGTCTACCAGGTCCCGTCGTTATACTGCAAAAAGATATTGAAATCTCAGAAAAGTACACAAAGCAATAATGTGCACTTTTTACAATTCCATGTAATGCACAAAGAAGACAGACATGGTGAAATGTGTGGGTTATAAATATTTGAAGAAAGGTACTTCCTTTCTTTTTGTGCAATCATACTCTGTGCTATAATGTTTAGCAATGAGACTACTGTTTACCATCTCTGACCAGCTGTAGCTTGATGGCATTTGCCCACATTCCTAACCATCACATTTGTTTAAACATTTAACTGTATACACATGGGAAAGGTGAATTTACTATCATATACAAATGCCTTAATTTCCTACTTTTTAGAGAACAGTGTTTTACAATTATTCTGTCAGAGCAGTTGAGAAATGCAGTGCTTTTGATGAAATGTAGAACCAAGTAACCTGTTGCTATGGTAACCAAATGTAAGCACCAAATGTTTGCAAGCTTATACACATTGCATGCTTTCATCACAGCTTATTATCTTTCAGCATGAACAGCTGTACTAAGTAATTAGGACTACATAAATGGTGATACTGTATACTGCTTAGCGATGGGATCAGATCATTTATAAAAATGTCAGTGTGTCACACTCGGCACTGCCAAAAATGACATCTTATTATTCTGATTAGTTTTCCGACTACTAGGTTATAACAACGAATAACTGTACAAATACCAGAGTCTGCACTGTTTGCATTTAAACACACACACACACACACACACACACACACACACACACACACACACACACACACACACACACACACACACACACACGGGTCTATAAACGTTAATTGAGTAACCCATACGTCGATCTCAGAAATGTTAAGCATAAAAGGTCGACACACCAAATGTTGGCATGCTGCAATGCATGAGAAGGATCCTTGGCACATGCAATTCTGCACAAAAAAGAGCATTGTTTTGGGAGGAAGGCAAGGCCTTCTGCACCTTCCTAGGTTGTGGGGAGATTGCACAATGTCAGGAAAAGGACACACTCCCTAACCCCGAGAACTATGTGTTCTCGAACACTTATTGACCACCTGTTTAGTCAAGCAAATGTGGTCTACTAAATAGACTTGAAGAAAGACAAATTAGATCAAATGCAGGACTCCCTGATACATATATGTATATGTATATATACATATATATATATATATATATATATATATATATATATATATATACATTTGCATGTGTGTGTGTGTGTGTGTGTGTGTATATATATATATATATATATATATATATATATATATATATATATAAAGAGAGAGAGAGATGAGTTAATAGAAATATTGATTTAACAAACAGTCCCAAACTTGTACCCTTTTGAAGCAAACAACTGAGCTTTAAAAAAACTAAAATCAAAACAAAAACTTAAGGAATAGGAGTTACTTTGATCTACATGTATAGCAAAAATATATTACTTTGTAGTTATTTGTTACTTAAAATATACGTATATATATTTATACAATTATAAATAAATAGATAATACACTGTGCATGCATATATACAGGGTAACTTCATGTTTTCTGGATGTGTTGTCATATATAACTGATCCAGGGCATATCCTGCAATACATGCTTACATCTGTAGGACAAGAAACTTTAACAAGCAGTAGGACAAAAAGGATGCCAACATTAATAGGGCTGCCAGAACCCCTGTGGCACAATGAATATTCATGACATTAAAAAATAAAAAGTCCTGTTTTCAGAAGACACCTAAAAGATGAGTATTAAACATCTCTGCACTGTGACCTCTTGAGAACAAATGAACAGCTCTTAGCTGGCTGCCCCACTTGAGGTGAAATGTAATCTGTATTAATGCATGTGCTTCATAGGTTCATAGGTGTTTACTAGACTAGTGACTACACTGACCCTTTTAAGTCTAGCCATGCATTCCTGAATCTCTGACAAGTTCTGGTCCCCTTGATAAGTGTAAGCAGGGGCTTGGGAGATGAAACATTTACAAGCAGGGGCTTGGGAGATGAAACATTTACAAGCAGGGGCTTGGGAGATGAAACATTTACAAGCAGGGGCTTGGGAGATGAAACATTTACAAGCAGGGACCTTGGAGATAAAACATTTACAGGCAGAGGCTTGGGAGATGAAACATTTACAAGCAGGGGCTTGGGAGATGAAACATTTACAAGCAGGGGCTTGGGAGATGAAACATTTACAAGCAGGGGCTTGGGAGATGAAACATTTACAGGTTGCTGTGTCCATTACAGACATAGGTGCCAAGCCAGGAATGACTTTCTTGTTCCCCATCAAATTGTCCAAGTTACATTTGAATTGGGTTAGGGAGGAACTCTGCTATACATGGATTGGGAGCCTGTTCCAGAGACAGGGTAGTCTCTGGGATACATACCTATCTCTCCAGGACCTATTTATATCACAACAAGGTTTAAGCATTTAAAATGGGTAATTCTGGCACTGCTTGTTTGCTGATATGCAGGAGGTCCATCAGAGTGGGGTCTGAGAATGCACTGTATGCCAAGCATAGATCTCCCCTCAACAGCTTGTAGGAGGCAGAATACAGGAATGGGGCCTTGAGGTGGTCTGCATATGACGTTACTTCTGCTAATGTACATTTTATTACTTATCTTAGTTGTTCCACACCAAGTTCAACAGAACAACAGGACTGTGAATTCTAAACACACTCTTCAATTTCACACTAAACAAAAGTAATCAACCATTCTTCTAGTAATGAAAACCGCTATACCAAAATACACAGAAAGTCGGTAGCATAAAGCATTGTGCTTTCATTCCTAGTAAAATTGATAACCGTTCTAGAATTACATATCAGAAACTGATTCTTGCCAGCCAGCATAGCTGGATGTCTGCAACATATCACTTTCAGTAATCACTGCACAGAAAACGGAGACCTTGTTTTCTTAAGCTTCAAACATTTTGCATAGTTGATTTTCATGTCATGTTTGCCACTTGCTTATATTTTGTTGTTATGATTTTCTTTTCAGGTATATGAGTCGCCACTTGCATGTACACAGAATTATATTTAATCAAATGCTTTCATAATTCAGTTAAATAATGTGATCTGTTTGCAGTACTTTCCTGTTATTTGACCACATGTCCCCCCATCCCACACTCACATGTGAATACAAGTTATCGTGCAGCTCTGAGACATGGCTCTATACCTTCCTTAGAAGCATATAAATGCAGCTCTCAGTGTACAATGGTCATGTAAGTAATGTCAGTGGGAGATACATGAGTCATATAACTGTATTCATAATTTACTGCAAGGGATGTGGAGCAGTCCATTAAGAATTAACTTTCAATGCACATAAAAATCAAAGCAAAATGACAAACTTTTAAATAGAGCTGTTAAACTCATAGGATGGTGTTTCCTCTGTATCTTCAGCAAAATGTCTTTACAGCTGACACAAGTTACTCAGCTTAGGTACTATCAAACAAGGTAGCATTCATGGTACAATACCTGTAATAAAATGTACCTCAGCAGAGGTAATATTGGAAGACATGTCTGGAGAACTGATGACTTTGGCATTTTTTTTTTTTATATAACTTAAAAAGAACATATCCCTGTCCTATAGACTGTATTGTTTTACAGTGTAATATTTTGGTTAAGTGTTATCTCTTGAGCCACTTTTCTTGAAAAATTATGTTATCATAATGTTTATATTCTCAATAGTTACTGTAGCATGTGAGGTATTTGTAAATCCTGGTACTGTGCAAAACACTCAGATAATGCATTGTAGAACATCACACTTACCTGAACACACATACATGGCAAAATGTAACTCTGAAAAGAGACACCTAAAACAGCAACACAGTAAGAGGAACTGAACTTGTGATAAGGAGCGCTACCTTGGACAAATCACTTAACTTCCTTGTTTTCAGTGGTCCTGGACCTGTAAAGACTTATAAAGAGCAAAAGAAAAGCAGAAACGAAACAAATGGTATTCCATTGCGCACAACTTCAGACTGCTACCACACAAAGGTGTGCAAAGGTGTGCTGTACAAGTCATGTCTCACAGACGTTATTTATGAACCTACTATGCATTCATTGGTAACAAAATTAGGCCTACATGCTTCAGAATAGAAAGGAATGTTTCAAACATATGTTAACACTTATGAGCAGCTTAAAAAGCTAGTTGTTATAAATGCCTATTATTCACAGGTTTTAAAACATTTGAAATAATAAAGTCATATCATTGCTTACATTGGATGAACAACTTAAAAAGGCTAATAATTATAAATATCTGTTATTCATAGATTTAGAAATATTTCCTCTACTGAAGATATCTCTTAAATGTTCTTATTACAGTCACATTTTTATAATAACAAGTAGCTTGATTCCATAGGAGTGTCCTTTCTTATGTAAACATACACAGGGATGAAAACTTTTAATGTTAGACCCTGTATCTTGAGTCAGGAAAAAAGTTAAGTGCATACCTCTGCATTATGACTAGCTGCTTAACCATCACTGCTGAAAATGAATGTGGTTTCTAACGTATCTTATCTGTTTCAGTACCACAAACTACTGCATATGACTTTACAGTTGTTTCTTCATATGGCAAGTTGTGGTGCATATCCTTTGGAAGGTTCACATTTGGATGAATCTCAAATACGCTGAATTCAAAAAATTTAAACATTTAGTTGATTACTCATTTTGTTAAAACATCATTTAGTGAAATTATATCTTGTAGAAGAATAGTCAAAATTACTCTGAAACAGTGCTTTTGCAGAGGGATTTGCCTGTGTGCCTCCCAGTGTGTCGGATCTGTCCCCATCTCCAGAACTTAATGCATGTACTAATTCTGGCATCATGCTACTTTGGAGGTGTGCACAAATTCAAATTTAAAATCTAAATAAATATTGAGAACAAAAGCAATGTTTACTCCAAAAACTAAGAGTGACTAAATAAGCATTCAATTTACTTCAAAGTACTGTAACCTTGAAGTCAGAATGCATAGTAAGCAGGTGTGAGGATCAGTCACCACATGGGGGATACAGGGTGTAAACATCCTGCAAAAGCACTTTAAACTTCTGTATATATTTTGCATTTTTCTGTCTGCTACTGAAAATATGTAACACTGGTATGGGCAATTAAATTTTGCTGTGATCAAAATGGATAGTAAACTCTTCCAAGTAAGAATTATCCTGACACTCAGCTAGAGCTTTTCTGTCAAGAAGAAATGCATAACCACTACAATTTATTCACATTTAATGCAAGTCTGTGCTGAGCTTCTGTTCTTGTGTTTATCATGTATCTTATAGTTCACCTATTACACTGTGGTACGTATGTCACTTATTACTCTGTGGTATCTATGTCATCTATTACTCTGTGGTACCTATGTCACTTATTACTCCGTGGTACCCATGTCACCTATTACTCTGTGGTACCTATGTCACTTAATACTCTGTGGTACCTATGTCCCCTATTACTCTGTGGTACCTATGTCACTTATTACTCTGTGGTATCTATGTCATCTATTACTCTGTGGTACCTATGTCACCTATTACTCTGTGGTACCTATGTCATTTATTACTCTGTGGTACTTGTGTCATCTATTACTTTGTGGTACCTATGTCATCTATTACTCTCTGGTAGCTATGTCAGTTATTACTCTGTGGTACCTATGTTATATATTACTCTGTGGTACCTATGTCAGTTATGTGGTACCTATGTCATCTATTACTCTGTGGTACCTGTGTCACCTATTAGTCTGTGATACCTATGTCATCTATTAATCTGTGGTACCTATGTCATCTATTACTCTGTGGTACCTATGTCACCTATAACTCTGTGGTACCTATTACCTATTACTGTGTGGTACCTATGTCATTGATTACTCTGCATTGTCTATGTTACTTCATTTACATCAGAATAGTGCTTGTGGCAGGCTGACCATGTCTTACACCCCCCCCCCCCCATTAAAGAGAGACAACCATTTTTGACCATACTTTTAAATTACTTGATTTGGAAAGCTTTATAGGTACAACAGTGTCCTATCACTCTGCATCAAGGATAGTAACTGTCATAGGTTAATAGGTTGGTACTAGGCTAACTGCCTTTGTGGGCCATTTTAAGCCTAGCCAATTACCCGCTGTGAGAATCAAACTCTGTACCTTGTGTCTGCGAGGAAATGCCATAACCATTACACCACCCCCTCCCACATGGAAGTCCTATGGTGTCAGTTAAGTAGGCTGGAATAAACTACTTATTAAATGGATTGGCCTTTGGTCCTGGACATTTATTTCACCCTTACCAATAAGGTGTTTATGTTCCAGCTAACTGAAAACATCTGAAAGGCAACCTGTATTTTAACACTTAAATACCTTTGTTGATATATCCCTTTGATATTCATACACTGTAGTAAATGCTGGACTTCAGTAATTTTCTGAATTAATTAATACTGAGTTAGATTGTACTTCCCTCTCCCTCACCTGAAAAGTGTATAGTTTAATGAATCCTGGTAGTAGCAGGTCATGCATTATAAAATATATCAAAGTTGTTGTTGTTGTGTCTTTTGGCTTTTCCCGGTTAGGGGTCGCCACAGCGTAACTCCGGTCCGCTAATGATTGGCAGTTGATTTTTACGTACCGGCTTGCCAGGCCTGACGCACAACCTTCAACAAAGGTACGCCCATTCACGCATGTCTCCACGCAGAAGACGCTCTAGCTGAGAATCGAACTGGACAGCGTTTTACTGTGAGGAGAGAACGCTACCGCAGCACCACCACCACAAAGCCTATAAATTCAGCATTCAACACTTGGGCAAACATGTTTAACTAAGGGAAAGACCTACTTTTCATTACTTCATTACTTTCAAACAACTGTAGTTGTATGCACACTTGCTTGCTAGTTATGGCTGCAAGTGTTGCTAAAGTACAGAGAAAAAAATACCTGATGGTCATATATTAAATCAATGGTTGATTCTCCTGAAAACAAAAATGACATTTTATGCACATCAGCTTGCAAGTTTCTGTTTTCATAAAAAACATGCAGACAAAACTTTATTATAAAGTTAACACATTTACTATGGAGTAGCATCATTAAATAAGACTGAAATATAGTGTAATATGGGTGTTGCTTTCTGGTCAGAATGTGTGGAAAATATATGGTACTGAGTATTTATCATCTGACACCCCAGTTGTTTTCATATGATAGGAAGCCTGTCCAATCTTAGAAACGCTTATCAGCTGAAAGAAAATGATGGCTGACTAGCCTATCATAGAATAAACTGATTCTGTTGCTATATGCATTTTCGCTTGCTATAATAGTTATGCAAAACAAGTTTTTTAAAATATCCATTCAAATACTTGCATGCAGATTTTCATTTAGTTATTGTAAAGAAGAAACCACTACACAGGATGGTGCTCTCTGTGCCAGCAGAAATTCGCTTACAGCTGCTCTGTTGGAGACAATGGTAAAAAGTACTACCTCCTTACTAGTGCACTAAGTTAGCTCAGGAGTGAGTCCTTTATCACTATCATGTTACCAGGCTTTTATTTGCTTCTAAATGTAAAACAATAGTGAAGAGCGTGAGCTAAGCTTTGGAGCAGGGCCACATTCTGTTGGAGAATGTGTTCCTTAAAGGGCGTGGCTTGCTCTTAGGTGTGTTACTGCTGAAAAAGATAAGGACTCATTCTGCCATCACAGGGTAGCAGGAGAAATATGGGGGAAAAAACATGAAGAAAATGGATTTTTATGTTCATTCATGCTCCATTCTTTCACTGGGCTAAGTTCCTCCTGTTAACTCTACAAAATATGCTACAAACATACTTCAGGTTGCACCACTGGCTTCTCAGTGGTGATTGGATACTTCTAATAAACCAAACCAAGACAAATGACAAGAAACTGTTGTCAGGGTGGTACAGGATTACTACGATTTAGATGACCTGTTGGACACACAACACTATGACAAGGGTAGGGTGAGGGAAAGAAATAAGAGTGGCACTTACAATAAGTGAGGGTACTATATCAGTGCAATCTACAAATGGCTACGCATTCTAGTTGGATGCAACACTATGGAAGTGCACCAAAATATCAGGCAATTAAATTCACACAGCACCTCAAGGAAGTACCTGACCCTCCTCAACTCTGACCTCTGTTGCAGGAAGGAAAGCTGCACATGATGCATCTGCAAGAAGGGGGACATTTCAGATGTGTAAAGTATGGAAGCTAGATACAGGATGCAGAATGCAAAAAGTCACTTTAGCAGAGCTGACACTTTGCATGCATTAGGCTGACTGGGTGCATTCTGCATCAGGCACAGGCAGAGATCATGTGACACAAACTCACTGCATAAAATCTTTACTACTTTGTGTCCCTGATCACAAAAATTCAACAGCCTTGAGCAGCGCATGTGATATTGTCATTGCTGGGAATGATGGTATGAAACCTGAATGGAAAATTCTGATAAGTGCAACCTAACATAAAAAATTAAGTTTTTTACATACAATTGACAATTGAACTTGGCAGCAGCTGAAAGGTGACATGGCCAAACTGAGTGGCTATGGTGACAGCTAAGCACATTCCCCATTCCCCACAGCAACAAATCTTAATATGGGTGCACAGTTAGCAGCTTGACATGGCATCCCAGCAGTCCTTGAAAAGGGCATGCATTTTCCTGACCTTCATGAAGGATGCAATACACATTTACTCCATTCATGTTTCCTTTGCTGTAATGTCAAAACAAATAGAAAAAGTGAAAAAAAAAGGATTACTTGAAACCAGATGCATGAGACTTTGTTCTTTTAACGTCAACTGTTGAAGAAGTATATCAATAAATTTTACAGCCATCCTTATTAAAATGAATATTTTATTACTAAAATGATAAATGCTGCTTTTAATGGGTAAGAGAAAAAAAGAACACGTTTAAGTCTTACAGCGGCAGAAATACAGTATACCAAAACATTACTTGAAATGTATGACTGTCAAGTTATTTTCCAAAAAAAAAATGAGGTCCAGTGTTCACATTCTTCAGGATACTAGCACATATAAATAACCTACTTTGGGGTAACTGGGGCTACTACATTTCTAAGCATAGTTGGATTATTGCTTTATACTTTTAAAAGCAATCCTATTGCATGTTAGTACATGACACTGCTACAGAACACTCCCCACCCCAACCCCTAACTTCTACCACAGACTCTTGAGAGCAACTACCAATCACTTAATACACAGATATCAAAGACTGCTTTTAAATAACTGTGTGTGTGTTTTTTAACTGAGAATTGAAAATAACTTAAAATAATTTTATTCTCTTATGAAAACATAAACATTTACATTAAGACATCTGAGTGCTTTTAGGCACCATTGGAAACAGCATCTTTGAATGGTCTGTAAACAATACCTCATCACTTACATAGTACAACACTTGAACTGAAAAGAGGTTCTTCATACTTTGGTGAGTCATTGTAACTAGAGCTCTATTTAAATACCGATGGTGCTACAGTGCAATCCTTACATATACTGCTTTACACAGCAGACCACATAAATGCACGTTGAAATGGTTTAAGACAAGCCTGCTCATCTAAAGGTTCCAAGAGCACGTATGTGCTGTGTTGAAGTGCAAATACAACATATTCGGTGAATTCTTAATATTAATACCTAAATAACCACACAGCCAGTGATCTGGATTAACTATGCCTTAGGCACACTGGTGTGAGGTTTGTTCAGTAGCCCAAAAGATAAAAAAACGGTCATCGTCATTTAGGGAAAGAAATGGCTTGTCCAAGAAATACTTTGAATCTTTAGTATCTGCTAGATGAAATAGTTATACGCTAGAATCGCTACATATTTGTATCTGCAAATGCAGACCTGCTGTATCATCAAAGTTTCCCCAGTTGAGAAAGATATATAAACATAGATGGTTAATTCATTGTGCATAAACTTTTTGTAAAGAGACCGATGATGGGGGAGTCTGGTTGCTGGAAAAAAGATGTAACCCAAGACGAAGGACCATCTAAAATGATACGGGTACTGATCCGATTGTCATAGCAAAGGCAGTAGGTGAAATTTGCTTCCTCGAAGGAGCATCATGTTTTGCCATTTTTGGGTTTGTGGTTACAGGCTCCATTCAGTTTGTTCAGAGATAACGTACTGCCACTTTTGGCAACCCCTCCGTCATTCCCCTTCTCCAAGTCTTCCGGCAGGACTTGCCTTTCCTCCTGCTCCGTTTCTCTGTGATAAAAGTAATTAAAGTTTGACACTATGACTGGAACTGGAAGGGCAATGGTTAGCACCCCAGCTATGGCACAGAGAGTGCCCACCATTTTGCCCCCCAAAGTGATAGGGCACATGTCCCCATAGCCCACTGTAGTCATTGTCACAACCGCCCACCAGAAGCCATCGGGGATGCTGGTGAACTGAGACTTGGGTTCATCCACCTCAGCAAAGTACACAGCACTGGAAAAGAGAATAACACCGATAAAGAGAAAAAAAATCAGCAATCCCAGTTCTCTCATACTGGCTTTGAGAGTCTGTCCTAAAATTTGAAGCCCCTTCGAATGCCTAGAAAGTTTAAAGATTCTGAACACCCGGACCAGCCTGATGATCCTTAGTATGGCCAGGGACATAGTCTGCTGCCCGTTGGGCGCCTGCTGTTTGATAAGTTCTGTGATGAGGGTGACGAAGTAAGGGATGATGGACACAATGTCTATGATGTTCATAATATTCCTGAAAAACTCCTGCTTGCTGGGGCACACAAAGAACCTGATCATCAGCTCAAAGAAAAACCAGACTATGCAAGCAGTCTCGATGACGAAAAATGGGTCCGTGAAGGTGCTGGGGCCACCAGCTTCCTGGGTGGCGTTTCCAGTGGTTTCTATGGGCAGAAACTCACGCTCTTCTCTAAATTCCGGAAGAGTTTCAAGGCAAAAAATAATAATAGAAACCACAATAACAAATACAGACACTAAGGCTACAGCCCTGGCCGCACTGGAACTTTCGGGGTACTCGAAGAGAAGCCAGAACTGTCTCTGGATATCGTGGGTGGGCAAAGGGATCTCCGGGTCTTTGATAAAACCTTCATCTTCTCGAAACTGTTCCATTGCGTCACTGCCCAGTTCATAAAACAAAATCTCGTCCGCAAAGACATCAATAGGCACATTCGCCGGCCGTCGAATTTTCCCCCCCGATTGGTAGTAATATAATATTCCATCAAAACTGGGTCTGTTTCTGTCAAAAAAGTACTCATTCCTCATAGAGTCAAAGTATTGCATTCGCTTCTGAGGATCACCGAGCAAGGTGTCGGGGAACTCATTCAGGGTCTTGAGTTGCGTCTCGAACCTCAGTCCAGCTATATTAATGATCACCCGCTGATCCCCCTCTTCAATGCCCAGCGGGTCCATTCCGAAAGAGTCATTGCACTCCTTGGTGAACCTAGAGAAGACTGTTTCGTTGTTGGAGTTCTCATTATTTACTAGAAGTTTCCAGTTGGTGAGCAGGCTGGCACAAGTGGGGCGTCCACTCATTTGCTGGTGCTGCTGCTGACGATCAGAGGTGAGGTTATTTGCATAGCGAGGATCTGATACCACTTGGTCCGAGTTGTCGAAATTGACAAGTGCAACCTCCATCTCCCCACACATGGACCTGTCAGTCCCAGGGGCTGCGCGACAGCTGCTCCTTATAGTGCTCCACCGTGATCTGCAAACAAACCAAAGAGAAAATAAGTAAATTCGAAATTTCTTTGTGTGCATGCGTGTCGATTGCACAAAGAAGACAAGACACTCACAGATAGAGACGCAGATGCTCTTTAAAGAAAAGTGCATTGTGATGTGACGTCATGGAGTTGTTTGCAAGCTGGGTGGCAGTTCCTTAGTTACAGGAATCCCCTGGAAATGTCTCCAGCTCAGACAGGCGGAGAAATGGGTGGGGGTCGGTGGGGGGGATGATAGTACCAGAAATAACAACACAGATAAATGTACTGGCAGAGCGATAACTACAAAGAAAGAAAGACACAGCTGCCGGCCAATAGTATGAATAAAGAAATGGAAGCACTGGTCTGTGGATGTGTAAACAGAAGAAACCCGGGGTGTTAAAAAGCAGCAGGACAGTTTAAATGGTACAGGTTATGGGTAAGGTGAAAAAGCGGGACATAAAGGCTGTGGGAGCGCCAGGGAGACGTGAAGAGGTACAGCTGGTAGATGGCGATAGATTAAAAATAAGAGTAACAGACAAAGCTCCACAGTGGCACCTGTGGATGCAGTGCCCTTGGGAATGAGAGGATACAGACAAGCAGAGAGCGCATGTGACATAAATAGCTACGGGAGGGGTGGAAGGGGGGGGGGGCAAGGTTGGTAAGGAGCAATACACCACTTACTTCACAGTCATGATTTATCTCCCCGATGACAACATTTGTTTTTCTTTTCTAACAATGCTTGAAGGTTGGTACAGCATGTCAACTTCTAAAGGGCATGTCTTTGACAGTGATGTATTTCGAAAATTATAATTCTCTGAAACTCGTGCCAACAGCGAAAATGGAAAAATATTTTTTTGGAAGTGCCATTTATTCAGTTAACTAGCACTGTTAGTCTTTGCCTTCAAACACACCCGGGTATGAAAATATTAGTTATAGCTTAGTCCCTTAGTTAATAAGACACACAATTAAAAAAAAAAAAACTTGTTTTTTGGTGGTGGGGGGAGTACTATAAAAGCTTGTCCTGAAATTTGACACATGTACCCATTTGCAGGTACAATCTGTAATTTTCATCAAAGTGCCTTTTTTTGTATTTGACTCTCTTCGTGACATATCTTGATTGTAGCCATTTTGCATAATTTCATAAAGCCTCACCCCCATCTTTTCACACTGAACATTAACTGAATAGTTAACAGATTCAGATGAGGTGCAGGAAGAAATAAACTGTGAGTGTGAATAAGACATTTGCATTCCTAAGTCTGTGGTAGCGCTAAGTGTGCAGGGGAGGAAAGAGAAGAAAAAAAAGGCAACACTGAAATGGAGAAAAGAAAAAAAATATGTATATATATATATATATATATATATATATATATATATATATATATATATATATATATATATATATATATATACTTTATGACTGCAAGTCAGTTCCCTCATGCTAGTTTGGGATTTTATTATACTGGGTTATAGTTGCATTGATGTAGCATCTCACCGGAATTTTTATCATCAAGCTGACTGTCACAAACCTATCGAGGCAATCAAAGTCCTCAGACTACACTTATTATCTACATAATAGATAAAGATTGTTTCTGGTAACCTTTGTCACTTACATATTAAGATCTCTCCAAGTGAATTCTCCGTCAACCTACACATGCATGTACACCAAAGCCTATTCAGTATGTAAAACAATGAATATGGAGCATAAACAGTCTTCATTTCACATCTTTTTAAATGTATTTATTTAACTGATTTAAGGGAAATGGTCTGTCTTACATGCTTATCATCCATAAACTGAGCCACAGCTGCAGGGTAATTGCAGTACATATGGGGCAGATCACTGTAGCCAATCAACCATCATGTTTCTGGGAGGTGGAAGGAAACTAGTGCATCCACGGAAACCCTCACAGATGAGGCGAATATGCAAAACTCCACATAGACAGTGAGAAAAGGATAGGCTTGAACCTTGGGTCCTGAAACTTTGAGCCACCGTGCCCACCACTGACAAAGAATGTACAAACAGTTAAGGGGTATTGGGTGTCAGTCTTCTGTAGTCATCCTGAGGACCCAATTACTGAGGATCGAACCCCTGCAGTTGTTGCAAGCATAAATCAAAATCAAAAGCAAGCAACATTTGGGAGTTTTTCTTCCAAGCCCTCCGTGGAAATTGGCTTCTACCCAGTTGAACTTTCCCAGTAATCAAATGTCAATAAATAAATACATTCTCATTTTTTGTACTGTTATCTCTTGTAAGAAGTATTACTTTTGTCACTGGACTTAGGCAGTGCATATTTCTGGGATAGATATGCCTCCAAAGTTGGTGCTTATCTTCTCCTTGTCCCTCCATAGTATCCCCAGCTGTAACAAAAATCAGACTCTGTGACATAAGATCTCACATGTGATAACTAGATGAGAAATTATAATGGCCATAATAAAAAGCAGAGTTTGTTTTTGTAAATACAAATGCAAATGGATAATACCTCTACACTGTTACATTCTCTGTGAAATTACTACATCCTTCGTGGTACTTTGGAAATCCAGACAGCCAGCTACATGTTTCCAGTCTCAGTCTTAGGCTATTACTTCATGCAAGGATAGAGAAATCCTGATGATATTCTGGGAGTCGTACCTCTTTTTTTGATTATGCTTTAAACATGATTTCTCATCACTCTGGAAAAATGAAGCTGTGGGTGTAGTTTGTGTGTTACTTCATGTGAAGAAGTTTGTAAAACTGGTACAGAGCAGCTGATTTTTATTACCATAGATACAAGCAATGGGTAAAAGGTCACACTGACAAACCATCCAGTAAAAACTGCAATTAAAGAAACCAAGAAAAGTTAGGGTCTTCCCTGTCTAATACCTTAAACTTCATGTGGTGGAGGCCCATGAGATACATACAAATGTCTGCTTAAACTCACACAGTCTTTCAACTACATGGCTTTTGAATGCCTATGACTTTTTACTTTTTAAGTCTTTATAGGTGTATTCAGGCCATTAAAGCCAATAGTTGGGTTTGGTTTTATTGTCCTGAATGTACCCATAAAGACTTAAAAAGTAAAAAGCCATGGTCATTCATAAGCCCTGTAGCTGAAACATTTATATGTAGGTTTGGCGAATATTTCACTCCCTTATCCTCTCCTAACTTACAACAAACCCTCTCCCAAACTCCCCCCACCTTCCATATCTGATGAACACATCTTCAAAGTAATGTCCAATGCAAAGAACATGGCCTCTGTGGGAATAGATGACATGCCAGGCTGTCTTCTAAACAGGCTAAAACATGAACTAGCATCACCACTAAGTACCCTTTTCAGTTATAGCCTAACAACAGGCCTTGTTCCTGTGGAATGGAGAACAGCTACATTTATTCCCCTCCACAAAGGTGACCTAGCAACAGACCCAGTGAATTACAGACATATAAGCCTGACCAGACTCATCTGTAAGGCCATGGAAGATATTATTATGGACCTCATAAATAAAAACATAGGTGACCTCCAAACCCTACATTGTATCCAGTTAAGCTTTGTGAAGGGCAGATCCTGCCTGTTAAATCTGGTGGATTTCTTTGAAAGTGTGACCAGGGCAATTGAGGAGGGCAGATCTGAGCACACAGCATACACCAACCTGGCAAAAGCTTTTGACACAATCCCACATTTAGACATTATTGATAAACTTTGTGTCTGTAAGGTAAACACCTTAACCATTATGCTATTCTCCCTTTTTTAAACTTACCAAACTGAATGCAAGCCCCTCCATTGTAAGATGGATTGCAAACTGGCTTACAAACCAGACACCCACTGTAAAAGTGGGTGAGTCCTCATCAGCCAGCAGACCTGTTGCCAGCAGGGTGCCACAGAGTTCAGTGCTGGGCCCTCTACTGTTTGGTATATACTTCTCAGAAGTTCAGGTCAAAATTAAAGGGTTGTGGCTTACCAAGTTTGCAGACAACTGCAAACTAAGTGCAATCATTGAATCCCCAAATGATGTCAGTATACTCCAGGAGGGTCTCACACAGACCAACGACTGGTGTATTAGTCACGGTCTCAAACTGAATGCAAAGAAATGCATCATCATTCCTTTCAGCACAAACAATGTCCCTTCACGCTATCAAATCAACATCAATACCCTAAGTACCCATGAAGTGGTAAGGGGCCTGGGATCACAGGTTGACCGTGACCTTAACTTTAACCACTATGTGTCTACCATTATAAGCACTGCTTTCCATGTAGCTCACTTAATTAGTAAAGACATCGCCTTGAGAGCAAAAGAAGTTATAACCTCCCCTATACTAGGCACTTATTCGGCCCATAATTGAATATAACGCCTCATTTGGTATGTACCGTACTAAGCGCCTGAAGCAATTACAGAGACCTCAAAGGTTTCTAACAGAGAAGATCAAGGGCCTCCAGCATGTGCCTTACACGGTCCAGCTAAAGTCCTTGTCACTCTACTCCATATCGTATAGACTTCTTAGGGGAGACTTATGCCTGGCCTACAGAGCAACCCAAGACCCAAACCTAATTAACTTACTGCATATCCATAAATCAAACTGGTATAGGGCTACCCTTTCAGGGACTTAAATATGGACTGCAACTTAAATAGGACAAGCTGGAGGGACAGAGTTATCTCCCAGTGACTGCCATGTCTTTGGAACAGGCTACCAATTCATGTAAAACAGAGCACCTTTATGACACTGGTCAAGAGGAATCTGGGAGAGTGGATGGGGCACCATAAACTCTTACAAGGGATAGAGCCCACGACCCTCCTAGACATGGGCAGTCATCACTAAATGCAGTCCTGGGTAATGAGTAGTACTTCTACGGTATTACATTGTGTTGAAGTGACCAGGCTTAACATGATCTCCTAGTTGAGAGCCTAGTAATGTCCTATGATCCTATGTCCTTAAGGGGTCATTTGTATATATCCCATGGGCCTCCACTACAGAAAGTTTTCAGGTATTACACAGGGAAGATTAACTCAGGTCTTTTTTTGCCAATACTACTATAGACACATGAATGCACATATATCATTGTTTGTTTTCCTTCCTGTATCAGCTACACATTGTTTTGTTTGGTTTCCAGGCTGAAGTACAAGACCTGGAATTGAAAGTCTTTGAAAAATGAAGTGCAAGTCCAGGAGAAATGCAACGTAGGACAAAAGTAGTTGTAATGCCATTAAATCCCGTTTGTGTGTGCACGTGCATGAGATGAGCATGAGGGATGGGACTTCACATTCCCTCCATCAATACCAACATGATATGCTGTGTTCCTGCACAGACCCCCTCCACTGAGCTATACTGCTTGTGAGACGATTTACCCACCCCACTCTTTCACTCATCACCACTTCTGGTCTGACCTTCTCTTAACACTGTACTGTTTTTTACTGGCATTTGTGCACTGAACCTATTTCTACTGTTGCTTATATGTCTACTGTTTTTATATTAAGCCTCCATTTCTTGTGAAGCTACCTCCTGGTTGTTGTTGTTGTTGTGTCTTTCGGCTTATCCTGGTTAGGGGTCGCCACAGTAGAACTCCGGTCCGCTAATGATTGGTAGTTGATTTTTACGTGCCGAGTTACCAGCCCTGATGCACAACCTTCAACGAAGGCACGCCCATTCACGCATACCTCCACACAGAAGACGCTCTAGCTGAGAATTGAACGTGACAACGTCTTGCTGTGAGGCGACAACGCTACTGCAGCACCACTGGTATTCTGGTATTTATATTTTTAAGTATGAATTAAGGCTATTCTTCTATTTTTATATGACTTTGTCTTGCAATGGATATGGTTATGTTTTTTACTATATTTGCTGATATCTGAAATGCAATATTGTTTCTTTATACCTCATGTGATTTGCTCCTGAAACCTGTTCTTTCTAGCCTCGGGCATCTGTTCAGTTAAAATTTCCCATTCCTTCAGACATAAGTGATCTACCCTGTTAAAACTCGAATTAAATAGACAAATAACACTCCTGTGATTTTGCATTAGTTATGCACCACATAAGTTTTGTTCTTATTTATTTATTATTCATTATTTTCACATTTGTTGACGGGTTAGTCTGAATGAGCTGAAAGCCCTTTTTCAGTAGATCCTGGGGGGGGGGGGGTTAGCTGCAGAGTTACTAAAATATTACAGTATACAATTTAGTATAAAAAGTGTAATATAGTAAAGGTAAACAGAATGAAGTGAACAGATATACATTTAGACTGAGACTATTTACAAATTAGTACATATAGTATATATGGAATACACCAAAATCAGTGAGAAATCAAATCTGTATTCAAAGAAGTCAGGGAAACAGTGTTCAACAGTGACTTTAGTACATATAGTATAGGTGAATACATCAAAATAGTATATGCAAGAATAGTCAGTGATGATGTTTTTCAGTATAAAAACAACTTGTTGTTGTGTCTTTCGGCTTTTCCCAGTTGGGGGTCGCCACAGCGGAACTCCAGTCTGCTAATGATTGGCAGTAGATTTTTACATGCCGAGTTGCCAGCTCTGACGCACAACCTTTAACGAAGATATGCCCATTCACACATGTCTCCACACAGAAGACTGTAGCTGAGAATTGAACAGGACAACGTCTTACTGTGAGGCGACAAACATATGCAAACAGTAATCAACAGTGAGAGGAAAAACTCCCAGGCACTAAAGAAAGTGGGAGTGCAGTACTAGTTTAGTGTATAAAGGAGATAGGGGAGTTGGAAGATAGATTGGAAGGGAGTTTAGGTGGCACTGTGGCATGGGTAAGACTATAAGTTTAGCAGGTGGGATTTTATCTCTTTTTTAAAGAAATTAGTGTTGGTAATGAAACATACGTGAGGAGGTAATTTGTTCCAAGGGTGTGCTAAGGAGTGGCTATATGGGAGTTTGACAATGTTCCTCTTTGGCATGTACACCTTTAGAAGGTTCTGTTATGAGCTTCAAAGAGCTTGACTTGGAATATAGTAAGATATCAGAGAGGAGAGAGGTGGACAAGAAGAGGGGCAGCTAAGAATGGAATGAGTTAGGTACAGCTGAGGTAGAAGGAGTTGATGGTGAAACTCTGGCCATTGGAGGCTTTTTAGAGATAGGCAGTGATGAGATCTAGGGTAAATTAGCAGCAAATCTAGCAACTTTGTTTAGTCCAGTTTAGTTATAAGGTTGGATTGAAGCTTGGTAAGGATGGGGGCAGCATAGAATAGAGTGGGGAGCAGGAAAGCCTGAGCAAGGGTGGGTTTGGATTTTTCTGATAGGAATCTTTTGTGTTTATATAGTAGTCCTAATTTCTAATGGGTTGTTTAATACTTTGTTGAATATGGAGGTCGAATTTGAGTTGGTCTATTGTCACACCAAGGTGTTTAGTGTGAGTTTCAGTGGTAATAGTTGTGTTGTTTAGGGATGTGACAGTGAAACTGAATTTTAGTTCGAGTGTTTTTGGTAGAAAAGGAGGAGTTTGGTTTTCTTAGCGTTAAGCAGAAGTTGGTTTGATGTTAGCCATTTTTCGACAGATTGCAGAGATTGTTGAGTGATGGTGTAAATTATCAAAACTATGATGTGTAAATTGTTCTTGCTGTTTTAGCAACCATTTTTCCATGGCAGTTACTAGAATCCATATGATGTGGCCTCAGAATAAAATGGGGGGTACATCTCAGTGAAAGAGTTCTTTTAATTTGTTTTCTCCTCTTTTTAGTTTTAAAACTTTAATACATGATATACAGCTCAAAACTTGAACTATGGTACTTCATGGCAGTCCGTGCTGATAACATCAGACTTTGCAGATACATTAAATGGAAGTCCTGTCTGCTTATTCAGGCATATGACACACTTATGATGTACTGTACTCACTTAACACAGTAGCACATTGGTTAGACTTGCTTCCTCACATTCATTGGTTCTCTAAGTCGTTACCTAGTTGGGAAGCATCTTTGTTCAGTTTTCCCTTTATCCATGCATGTTTTTGCCAAGTGCGTTGGTTTATTCCCTTACCTCAAAGGCAAGCAAGCAGAATGTGTGTGTGTGTGTGTGTGTGTGTGTGTGTGTGTGTGTGTGTGTGTGTGTGTGTGTGTGTGTGTGTGTCCATGCATGCTTGCTTGCATACATGCACATTCTGCAATGGACTGGCAACCCTCCCAGGCTTACTTTAATGCTTTGTTCCACTGAGTGCTTGGATAGGCTCTGGCCACTCCCGCAACCTGAACAGGGTAAAGTAGGTATCAGAAAAATGAATACACGTGTAATATTTATACAGCTTGGGATGCAAAACTTTTCATACGACACTTAAGCATGCTTATAAACAATAATACCTGATGAAGGTGGATGATATGGAGTAATGATAATATGAACAGAGTGTAGCATCCCTTCTTAATACAGGAAGGTCAATAGCAGCTTGACATTGGGAGGTCTACTTCTCCAAAATCACTAATTCTGGAGCTTATTCTTCTACTTAATAATGTAAACTTATGGAGAAAAAAGAAATATTCTGATTTTGAAATTGTAACCAAAATAGTTGCGCATAATTTTGTGTGTTATTTCCTTCACCTGGTGGGGAGTGTGGAGTGACCTGAACTGGCTGCACTTCGCTAATGATGTAGCATATTTTAGTACTGTACTGCTTTTTTGACTTGTGTGTATGTCAACAAGAAAGATGTTCACAGTTACGTCCTGAACATGCCTATATAAGACTTAAATCTGCAAAATTCAATTAAAATGTATTTGAGTAATTTTATTTTGTCCTTCTCACTGTACTGCAATTTCTAGAGTTAGTATGAGCCTATGACAAAAACTAGGAATGTTACAGTTTGGGTTAGGTGCAGGCTTTGGCTGTGATTCAGTAAATCCATGATCACAGTGCTATGGACGGGTGCATGGACACAAGGCTCAACAATGGCTGACCATTGTAATGAGACCTGAATTCCCATAGTAAGGCTAGAGTCTGCTGACTGAACAGATGTAGCGTGCAAATCACAATACTGTCCTTTTTATGCTTCCAGTGACCATGATGTTGAGATACTGTTGTGGTTAGTGCACTGTTCACAAAGCTGTGGCAGTGACACTGGAGGACACAGGCAGAATGTTATGGTTAGTGCACTGTTCTGTGGCAGTGGCACCGGAGGACATAGGCCAAATGTTGTGGTTAATGCACTGTTCACAAACCTGTGGCAGTGATACTGGAGGACATAGGCAGAATGTTGTGGTTAATGCACTGTTCACAAACCTGTGGCAGTGATACTGGAGGACATAGGCAGAATGTTGTGGTTAGTACACTGTTCACAAAACTGTGGCTGTAACACCGGAAGGCATAGGCAGAATGTTGTGGTTAGTGCACTGTTCACAAAGCTGTGGCAGTGACACCGGAGGACATAGTCAGAATGTTGTGGTTACACTGTTCACAAAGCTGTGGCAGTGACACTGGAGGATGTAGGCAGAATGTTTTGTTTAGTGCACTGTTCACAAAGCTGTAGCAGTGACAATGGAGGGCATAGGCAGAATGTTGTGTTTAGTGCACTATTCACAAAGCTGTGGTAGTGACACCGGGGGGCATAGGCAGAATGTTATGGTTAGTGCACTGTTCACAAAGTTGCAGCAGTGACCCCAGAAGGCATATGAAGAATGTTGTGGTTAGTGCACTATTCACAAAGCTGTGGCAGTGATACCAGAGGACATAGGCAGAATGTTGTGGTTAGTACACTGTTCACAAAGCTGTGGCAGTGACACAGAAGGACATATGCAGAATGATGTGGTTAGTGGACTGTTCACAAAGCTGTGGCATTGACACTGGAGGGCAAAGGCAGAATATTGTGGTTAGTGCACTGTTCACAAAGCTGTGGCAGTGACACCGGAGGGCATAGGAAGAAAGAGGCATAGCCACAGCAGGTAAATTAGACAGCTGTGCAGTTGGAAATGCTGATGGCAGAGGTGCAGCCCCTGAATGGTGACATCTCATCATATACTACCCATCCTTGTCACCCCCAGAGCAGAACAGGCTTCCTGGAGGTCACAGAGACACCTATGATAGACTAGTGTGCATTTGCTTACTATATGATGTTAAACTGGACAATAGTGTATGCTGTGGGCATACTGTGTAATGAGTGGTTGTGTCACACAGACAAATTCATGTGCACCATAGTTTAGAGACCAGACTAATTGGCTGCAAGGTTATACATATTTTTGTACATAACATTTTCAGAAGAGGCTGAAATATGTATCCAGTCCTTTTCACTCTGCATGTCTACGAAAGCCACAGAGTATTTCATTATAAGGGATTAGGAGGGCCTAGTCATTAGGACCACGAGAAGTGCTGTATATGATGCATAGAAAGATCTGCCTTGATGCCTGCCCCCCCCCCCCCCAAGCTGCAGTACATGGCTTATGTCTGTAATTCGGCATGCATTGCACTTATCATGTCTCATGCCATTTTTCTAAGCATTTCTGGTCCACATTAACAGATTGCTGTGGCATGGCTGTTACATTCTGATGCTAAACAAAATGTCTGTTGATACCTTTCAACCTCTTATCACAAGAAACTGGACAAATCCAAAAATAACACAGAGACAAAGGCTCAAAATAGGAATATATTTTAAATATTGCTCCTGTAAACTGACATGGTTGCTAGAATAGCAGGGTTTGCATTAGTATGCATTTTCTGAAAGTCTGAAACTCAAATATCTGTCATTATTTATTGACTTAAGTCCTGAATGATTTGCCAAAAAAAAACACTTTTTAGAGGAACAGACCAAAAATGTAAGTCAAAAATCTGGAGATTTGAGAGGTGTGTGTCTGGCATACCTTTTGAGGATATGATATTTGCGTTGCTGTGCCAGCTATAAATATAATGCCATGACAGTCTAATGACCAGTATATTTCTGATGTCATATTTTAGAAGAAGTGGTCCTGTGTGGATATGGCTAAGTTCCATTCATCTCATGAATACAACACTAGTGGAGCATTGTATATAGGTTCATAGGTAACTACACTATGTATTGGTCGCCACACCTGCAATTAATACAGCTTCTCATAATCTGAACATAAACTTCTTATCACCCATAGCTATATCCAAATTGTGCTTGAAGGTGGACAGTTTAGTAACATTTATGACCCTACTTGGTAATGTTTATTCTGCAGACGAGAGATTATTTGTGAAATAAAGTGACTTCTTTACTGTTTTATGTATACCAATTTTAAAATGCAGTGGTTCAGCGGTAGCATTGTCACTTCACAGCAAGAGGTTCTCTGGTTTGATTCTTAGCTGGGGTGCCTTCTGTGTGGAGCCTGCATGTCCTCCATGCATTCATGTGGGTTTCCTCTGGGTGCTCTGGTTTCCTCTCACATTACAAAGACATACATCTGGAGAATTTCTCCCCAGGCTGCCACTGAAAATTGGCTTCATTCCAAGTCAGACTTTCCCGGTAAACAAATGTTAAATAAATAAATTTATATAATGGACCCCAACACCATTTAATAGGGTGCTGCTCTTCCAATATTATCCATTGCAGAATTGTTTAAAATGCTCTGCATGCAAGACAGAGTTTACCCCTTGCCAGTCTATATAGTAAACTATAAAAATTAATTTTCTTTAATCGTTGCCTTTAGTCTAGTTATTTTTACAGAAGATACATGTTTTTTAAAACTTCTTTGAATAATTTCTAAGGATCCAGTATCTGCCGCAGATACATTACAATGACTTAGGACTGTAGTCAGTTGCAGGCCTTGATAATGATATTAATCATGTAATGAATACAGACTCATCCTTTGATTCAACTGTCTATGTATCATTGCTGTGTTCTTACATCATGTACATGATTCTGAATTGTGAATTCAGCGTATTCTGCCAAGGTCCTAAACATAATCAATTGCACTTTTCTCCTCTTTAACTATTTTAGCATTGGTGTCCATATTTAAATCCTGTAATCAGAAAAATCAGACAAAAACATTTTAAAAAGTATGGATTCCATGTTAAACCTTGAGGTATTCTTGTATTAATTCTTCTCCATGAACAGATGATGCCTTGAGTTGTACTAATTGTTTCCTAAATGTCAACCAAGCTTTCATCCATATAATTATGTAGGACTGACACCCAGTTCACATAATTCTAATACCTGGTCATGATACAGTTTTAAAAGCCTCTGTGATAAAAAGTATACCACTATAACAATGACCTTGATTCCTTATGCCGAATATTCTCTCATAAAACTTGGTTTAACATGTTATGGTTGAACATCCTTTTATGAATACGTTATATGTGTTATTTAATTCTGGGCCATAAAGTTTTTCCTTGTGAGTTGCTTAAATAGGCAGTGCTCACAATATCTGCCTATGATAAAGGTCAGGCATTCTGTAGCAGGGCTAACCACCCTGTGGTGTAAAACCTTGGCTCAAGATGATTGTTACTGCTGAAGTGACTCCCCGACCCCATGTGCAAAATGGGAAAAGGGGATGAGGATGGATGGATGGATCAAGACCAGGCATCACAGGCTTCACAATACAATATGGTTGTTCCTGCTCTTTGTAATTTACACAGCTGGCTTAACAGAATTTACACTGTACCTTCACTGTAAAATACCATCCACAATAACGGGGTCATGTCCCCACATGTCCAACATGGTGTGCAGTACTGTGGGTTCATATAGCAGGCCAGCAGCGAATGGTCATTCCTCTGTTAACAGGCCCAGCTTCAGGTGTGTTACTCTTCACTGATAGAGAGTAACAGTATTAGGTTTGCAACTCTCACATCTTTGCATTCACCACAGGATAGTGTTTGTTTCTGGGATTAGTTCACCTAGTGCAGTCTGTCCTGCACTGTCTGTACTTCTAATGTATCACAGTGGCTACCTATGTAGCCATGAATATGCTTTCTGCTGATGACACTGCAGTGGATGTATGCGCAAGAGTGTTAGACTTAATGAATCTTGTGGTGGCCATCTGGCAACACTGTACAGTTGCTGAGGTGCCTTGTGCTGTCACCACTGCCGTCAGAGTGCCCCATTATGCTACACATCATAGAACTCTCAGTAATATATTAGGTTACACCAGAGTGTGCAGCAAGAAGTACCATCCCTGGTGTGATGTGGGCCAACTTTATAATGTAAACCCTGTTATTTTTCAAGCTATAAATGTAGGTGTGAATCAACATGTTTAAGAAGAACTAAAAAAAGCTTAATGTCCATTGGGGGTGTAATACCCCCACATCCTCTAAAATATTGAAAGGCATGTAAAACTGTATATAGCAAGGGGGTGCAGGGGGTGGCAACCCCTTGCTGTGTATGTGTTTGGCTTCCACTGACATTGTCAGCAATACCTATTGTAGTTTCATTTTTTATACTTTAATCTTCTTAAATGTTTTAATATTTCAAAAAAGTAAATAATAAGACTAACAATTTAAAAAAGTGCCAAACACTTAACTTACAGCCCCATGCCTGTTACTAGCTTTGTGCTGAGTATCCTGCTATGCATGTTAATGTTTTTTTTTTTTTTTTTAGTGTAGACATTACAATGACATGCATATGCCATTATGCATTTTGGTGTGTATGTAATGCACACACTGCAATACCTTTTACTAGCTTTGCAAGGAATACACTGTTATGCCCCTTAGCAGTTATGCAGTGTATATGTTGTCATGACACCTAGGGGCTTTATGATACATAAACTACAATGCGACGTTGTAGTTTTGTGATGTGAACTATGCCATGTTAATGAATGGCTATGACAATCAGTCATTACTACTTTCTCTATCATGGCGCAAACAAACAGACTGTTGAAGGCACCGGTTAAAACAACAAATAAAAACAAAGCGCAGTCAAGCAACAAAGAAACTCAGGCGAAAAAGTAAATTGAAGTTAACGTAAATTTAATAAAAGCGTTTTCGCTCCTCTCATAGAAGAGCTTCTTCAGACAAGGATAAAAAGCGCCAAGCGCTACTTTTTAAAAAAAGCAACAAGTGATGATTTTGATGTCACTTCCTTGAAAACTGGTTACTTACGGAACACTAATATGTACAATAAATAGCATGGATCTACATGTCTTTTACCACACTGTGAGGCTATTGAATGGGTTGAATTGATGTTACTAGATCTGGGTGCTCCTAAAGATGAAATTGACGTTGTTACCATCTTATTAAACATTATCTTAACGTCAAATTTTTTCATTTTCAATAATAATTACTATCTTCAAAAAAAAGGCATTGCCATGGGTTCCCCATGTGGGGGAAGTGTATCCAACTTAGTGGTTGCCTATTGGGAAAAGACTTTTCTGTTTAAAGACAATTTGTTTAAAGAGATAAATAAATTTTACACGCGCTTTTTAGATGACGTCTTCATTCTCGTACAAGGAGATGAAGAATGTGTTTCTAATTTAATTGAAAAAATGAATAACTCTTGCCATTTTCTTTCATTCACCCATCACTTCTCTGCCTCTGAGATTGATTATTTGGATGTGAAGCTCATCAAAGACCTTGACAATGAGCGGTTACTTTCAAGTATTTTTAGAAAGCACACATACTGTAATGCCTTCTTACATTACTCCAGTAACCACCCATGGAAACAGAAAAAATCCATTGTCAAGGGTCAATTGGTTAGAGCTATACAGCCTTTGAAGTAGAGTGTTCCAACCTAAAAGAAATGTTTTTGAGTAGGGGTTATCCCTGTGAACTCATAGACAGTCTAATTAATGAAGTATCACTTAAAAGGATGTCAGGGTTTTATAAACCACTACTCCTTCATACTGAAGTAAGTGACCCTTTAATTATTGAAAATCAGGGAACAACTACACCCAGTAGTAGATTTAATTCATTTGTAACAGATAATTGTAACAACAATTTGGTCACTGTCAGTATATCTCATGATTTTAAGACCAGCCTAATCCTTACACATAACAAACATATTGACAGCATGTGTGCAATTGTTAAGAAAAACTGGCATTTTATAGTGAATAATGCCTAACTTTTGGACGTTTTGGGGTTATTTCCCCATTTTGTGTTTAGGAGAGGTAAAAACTTAAAAGAGTTATTACAGACAAGTGATTCTACTAACTCTTTAGTGAGACAAACTGGCTGTTTTACATGCGGTTTTTGTAACTGGTGTAAGTTACTAAAAACAGGGAACTCCTTTGTCGTCAGAGACGAGAAATATTATATTAAACACAAGATTGGGTGCGAAACCAAATCTATTGTTTATATAGCACAATGTAACTGTTGTGCTGCGTTTTATGTTGGTAAAACGGATCGAAAGATGCGTGACCGAGTTTACCAACATAATTATAAAATAAAAAAACTGATAATGCACTTTCAAAACATATTTTAGATAATATTGGACACAGTTTTTGTTTTATGGGCATTGATTTGGTTAAAGTTGGCATTAGGGGGGGCCCACAGTCTCTAATGCTTGAATTAAAAGAACTTGAATGGCAGTTGTTATTAAACGCTTTTTCCCCTCCTGGGTTAAATGAGTGTTGTAATATTTCTGTAATTTTGAAATATAACAGTTATCTAAGAAATTGAATTGTCAATTTGTGAGGATTAATACCTCATCATCCTTATTGAAAAACTTTGTATTAATAATACATGCACTAATTATTCCCTCTTAATGCATTGTATTTATTATTTATTTTCCCTTTACTAGTTTAGGGTATACATGTACTTGTTATTAAAATTCAATGATTTTTAATATATTTTTTTGTATTATAACCCTTAGGGTACATTTAGTGGTGTTACCGTGGTATTGTACTGTTTAAGACATGTAGATCCATGCTATTTATTGTACATATTAGTGTTCCGTAAGTAACCAGTTTTCAAGGAAGTGACATCAAAATCATCACTTGTTGCTTTTTTTAAAAAGTAGCGCTTGGCGCTTTTTATCCTTGTCTGAAGAAGCTCTTCTATGAGAGGAGCGAAAACGCTTTTATTAAATTTACGTTAACTTCAATTTACTTTTTCGCCTGAGTTTCTTTGTTGCTTGACTGCGCTTTGTTTTTATTTGATACTTTCTCTATCATGCAATGCATGAACCTTTTACTACATTCATAATACACAGCTGTGCATATGCATTAGTACTTGGGTATCTTTACACATTGTAAGTGACCTGCTGCACAAGGCCATGTCTAGATATAAGTTATGTTTATGTATTTTAATGTTTTATGTATTATGTTTGCTACTAGAGTATTTCTCCCTGGGTCTGCATTGAAAAAATCTGTCTCAATCAGATGATCCCTTAAATATAATCTATGCATCAACAGGATTTGTTGGCGGGACAGATTTGTGTCTCAGAGACTCCCCCATCTGTGGAATAGACTCCCTCTGCACGTCAAGCAAAGTACCTCTTTACCCTTTTTTAAGTGCAACCTAGATAACTGGATGGGAAATAGAAAATACACCCTGGGATTCCACCTGTGTCCCTGCTGGGCAGGGTCATTGGGTGCTGACTTGTCTAAACATGGGCTAAACTCTTGACTAAGCTTATAAGTGCCTCAGGGCCAATAGCATAGTAACTTTCTATGAGTCTATGATCCTATAAACAAAATCAGTAAATAAATGAATCAAGCTTATCATATCAAATTATATTATTTGCAAAAAACACAAACATACGGGAACATAGATAATGCCTTTCATTGCACCAACACAGGTTTTTGCAATTACTTGCACTCTAAAGCTGACATGAGCCCTTCATCAGTAGTTATTGAGTTACTGATGCTAGACAAAGTGCATAAATATCCACCTCTGCTAGAAAGAGAAGAACATCACAATCTGCATGAGTGATCCCAACTTTTCTTCTTGCTTTGCTGAGGTTATGACTTTGTCATGGTGTAGGTGTTTCTGTGTCACTGACATCCTCACCATTATACTGTCTACAGCTTTATGCTCCTGATAGAGCCATCCTTAGCAAATCTCAATGAGAGGAGGAGCCATCCTTAGCAAATCTCATTGAGAGGAGGGGCCATCCTTAGCAAGTCTCATTGAGAGGAGGGGCCATCCTTAGCAAATCACATTGAGAAGAAGGGCCAGACAACAAGCAATCAAGACTACAACCCACTATGATGGGTCAGTTAAAGAACTGGAGAATCTTGCCCAGGACAGTGATGCTTAAATCATCTCCTGGAGCCATACCGAGGTTTGGTATTCACTGGGGAGTGCCTGACCTGATAGCTGGGATTAATATGGTTCTGCCAAAACAGGCTGATTGAAGCCACTAAGTGGGCTGACATCTGCATGTTTAAAGGTGAGAACTGGGTGTAACAGTAGTCAGGTGGCAAGCAGGATCAGGATGGATTTAAATATACTAGATGTAGTCAATGGTATATAAAATGTTAGCTCTTTACAATGCTGGGAAAGAGGCCACAGGTTCTACAAGAGGTTAAAAATGACCAGCTCAAGTGTGTTGGTCTTGCCTCTACACACTGCAGCAGTTCTGCAGCTACAGTTATTGAATGGTAATGTCTCTCTGCATCCAAGTCTTATTTTAGGCCTTTAGACATGTGTATGTATGTGTATGTGTGTGTGTAGGGGGGTAGGTGCAGACCACCATCAGAGTACTACACAGTTAGTGTTTCTGGCTGATTCAGTTTCACAATGAGTTTCAGAAAACGAAACTGTTTTTATTTGTTTGTACACATGTACCTAACAGCTATTCAGAGAGTTCAGTCTTCTTAGAGACCACAGGCATGGTGCTTGATAGAGTTTCATCTACAGATTCTGTATTTTTACTAGAGCACTTTAACACTTATGTTCAGAATGACTAAGATATCCAGAGAGGCATGAACTGGAGAAACAGCTTGACTGATCTAAACCAGAGTGGTGAATTATTGCTGGATCTATTTGCCAATCATCTATTGTTCATAGCAAACTCCAAGTTCAAAAAGAAGGATATTGTGGCCATACCTGTACTTGAGTTTAGAGCACTTCAGGGCAAAGACTGATGAGTGACAATGCCATCAAGTCATAAAACCTGATGTCATAAGTTGTTGATACCTGGATCAAGAGAAATGCTGAGCTGTTAATTGACCAGGACTGAGTGTTGTAACAGTTTAAGTAACTCTTAAATCCAGTGGGCAAGCCCTTGTCGTAGAAGGCAATGCCTGAGATAGGTGATGCAACCAGATCCATTTTGGTACATGAAATTACTGCAGTGAATAAATAATTCCCTTGTGGCAAGGCTATAGACGTAGATGGCAGAAGGTTGGAAATATAGAAAAACTTGACTTTGTTGAGGTGTCACGGCTAACATACATGCCTTTTCAGTGTTGTGTGGGAGGTGGGATAGTATCTCTGGATTGACAAATTGGGGTAGTGCTTCCCATTTTCCAAAAAGAGAAGAGGAGGATATGCCCCAGTTCTAGACATATCATGTTTTTCAGCTTCCCTAGTTAGGTGTATACCAGAGTGCTAGAAAGGAGTTTTCATTCAACAGTACAGCCAACATTTTAGTGTGAACAAATGTAGGTTCTGTCCTGAGCATGGAACCATGAATTGACTCTGTGTTTTTCCATAGATATTGTGAGGATTGACAGAGTTTATCACTACTGTCCACTTGTGTTTTGTGAGCCTAGAGAGGATGTATAACTGCATTCTCAGGAAAGATTTTCTGGGGGAACTGATACAGCAGTATCACTTCCCAAAGCTGTTGCTGTATATCATTATGTCATGAAGATGAGAGGTAAGACCCATGTCCACATTATCAACATTAAGTTGAATATACTTGCAGTTAGTGTAGGATTTTGCCAGGAGTTGTGCCTAGTGTCCTTTTCTGATTGTGATAGTCAAGACAATGCCAAGGTCTGGAGACATTCTGGTTTAGAGATGTAAGGCCTACATTGCTGTTGACTGTCAACAGTGTACTCCTCTTAATCTGAAATGGTTGTGATCACTAATACATACAGGAGCAGTGCGCTGTGGTGTGTGAAGTGGTTGGGATGAAATGCAGCACCTGCAAGTCAGTAGCCATGGCTACCTCTCATGAAAGAGTGGATTTTCATCTCCATGTGATGGATGGAGCAGCTCACCCAAGTGGGTAAGTATAAGCAGCATATGGTGCTATTGCCAAGTGGGGTGGGGGCAATCAGGAGAATGATTAAAGGATGGTGTTTCCTGTAACAGTACTGCAGCTACTGTATTAAACTTTGATGGTAAAGTGAGAAGTCAAAAGACAAAGCTGTTAATTTTCCTATCTATATCTCCTTTCTCACTTATGCCTATAAGTTTTGGTAGTGATGGAAGAGAGAAGATTATGCATACAAAAATGCAGACATGAAATTTCTGAACAAGGCAGTTGGTCAGTCTCTCTCTCTCTCTCTCTCAAGGCAGTTGGTCAGTCTCTTTCTCTCTCTCTCTCTCTCTCTCTCTCTCTCTCTCTCTCTCTCTCTCTCTCTCTCGTAAAATGAAGAGCCTGGAAATCCAGCAGCATGTCAACGTATAACCACTAGTACTACAGATCAAGGGGAGTCCACTGAAATAGTCTGAGCCTCTGGTGAGGACATCCCCTAAATACCTCCTTTGGGACTCATAACAGGCATGACTATCTAGAGGAAGGCCTCAGGGCAGACATAAGACTCCAGGGATTATATCTCATATCTCACTTACAAGTGCTTGGACATCATGAAGGGTGACCTAGTGAATTGCTACTGATAAGAGATCTGTTCTACCCTGCTCTGCTTTCTTCCAGTATAGACCTCACTAAGTTAGATAGTTCAGCAAAATGGAGGCTTGGATGTATGTTAAGCGTATGCCAAAGCCTCTGCTTTGCTTTGTTAGCCAATACCCATTGTACTGCATTTCTCAAGGGCTCTGCTGCTTTCTTTTTTGTGCAGTGTTTATTCAATATGGCCTGCATATTTAATTTACTTCACTTGTGACCATAAATGCATCTGGTCTTGAGGATGCTGTTTACACGCAGCAACTAATTAAAAAGGCGGCGATTACATAGAAATGATTGTTCAGTATACCTGAAGATGTAATGCTACGCATGTAACCTTGAGATACATGAGAGACCCAGGCTAGATTTCCCCCGCCCTAGATCCTGTTGTATGTACTACAACTTAATATGAGTTCACTACACTCCATTCTCAAGTCAGTTTCATATTTCCTTTGAAAAATGACAGTTAATCCCAATGTAACTTAATGGTTTACAAAATGACCAAAGTAGAAATGTGTGTTTATATTTGTGGAAAAAAAAGGACTTCTATAAAAAGCACAGCATCTGTTTCAAATATTTTCAGCATTTACGTCACTCATAAGTAGGTCTGTGTAGCCATGTTGACACTGTAGTACTTACGAGTTTCTTTAAATTATGTGAGACAGAATTAAATTTAGTAGCTCATGACATCTGGGATGCAATTCTCACTATGTTGCTGATCTTAAAAGGACAGTTTATATCTTAAAAGCAGTGTCAGAAAAGATAAAGTGGGAAGAAATACATATGAACAAGCCAGTGACTAATATTTGCTCTGCAGCTTTACTTAACAGTTTGCAGCTTTACTTAAAACAGTTTGCTTTACATGTCATTTACTTGAAAACATTTTTTATTTCTAAAGACTTTCTTGAGCCACAATGCTTATCTGCTTTTCTAATGCAATAGTGAGTTACTTTTAATAAGTTTTCCTGAAAACTTATTGTGATGTCATGGTAAGCTATTACGAGAATATCATTCTCCCAACAAAACCTAACTGATGCTACAAGTGAAATATTCTATATCCAGGAGAGAGACGTAAACAATTCAGTCCACCCATCTAATTCCATTAAGTTGCATCTGACTTCCATTGCTATCTTATGAACAGCTGTTGCTGTCAACAGAGCTTTCTAGAATGGAAATATATTGCCAGGCCTTTCTTCAAAATCATACACGCCCTCCTATGGAAACTTTAGGTTGCTAGTCAACCTATGTCTTTGTGATTTGAGGAGATACCGGAGTACCTATAGAGACCTGGGTGTACACATGGAGGTCATGCAGACTCTCCACAGAAGGCACTACCTGAGAACAGAACTGGGGGATTTCTCACTGTAAAGTGACAATGCTACTGACTGCACCTCTGTGTCATCAAAGTAAGCCATTAGCGGAAACATTTTTTTATATATTTTTTCTATTATGCTTGAAAAAAGATATTTGAGCCAGAGCACTTATCTTATTAAGTGCATAAATAAATACAATAATAATGGTAAGAAGAACACTTTAATGAACAGTTTGAATAAATTCATTGTTCATAAGAGCTGCCTTTTTTATTCACACTTTTCATTGGGGACCTGGTACATTTTAATATAGTTGTTCTTGTTACTGGAAACATCTTATGAATACAGTTTCTAATAAAATGGTACTATCAGTTCTATCAGTACATTTGAATATGTGATTTGTATTGCTTTTTCCCTGAGCGTGGTATGTGGTTTTGAAGATTGTGATTCTCTTCCTGAGTCATCTTTACCGTTACCAAATTTAGGAAAAATGTAACCTTGTTCTATACCAACATCATTCTTATGTGTGACTCAATATGCTCAGCAGAACATGTACCTCAGTGGGGCCAATTTTCAAATGCTGTTCAACAAAAATTATCTTTATGAATTCATTCCCTTCAGCTGAGCTCTGGAAGTTGCACTGTAACATCCAATGGGCACAGCCTAAGCTTTTTTGATAAAATTAAATTACATCCTCACATATCAAACAAATGTTCATTTCTGTGAAGCAACAGGAGTTAGTAAAGAAATGTAAATGGCAAATTCTTCAGCACAAACAGTTTTATATTGGTTGTATTCTTTAGGTTCTAAGTCTCAAACTAGATTTTATAATTCACAGTAAACATAGTAACTATTACGTTTATAAACAACTAACAATAGCTGAGCAACTATTCAAGTTACACAAATAATCTCAGCTGAATTTTGTTTATCCATCTCTGAGCATCCAGTTCTGCTTGTGCCACTTGGTTGTTGAAATATTTAGAGAAATACCAAAATTATGAAAATATAAATAAATATTATAAGAATAACAACTAATATATTTTTAACTGCACTAGACAGAGGTCACATATTAGTACAGCTGAATTGTGCATTAAGTAACCTTTAAAATAAAATCTTTTAATGACATGTATGCAGCATGAGTTTCCCGCGTTGGTGGTGCTGCGGTAGCGTTGTCACCTCACAGTAAGACGCTGTCCGGTTCGATTCTCAGCTAGAGCGTCTTCTGCGCGGAGACATGCATGAATGGGTGTACCTTCGTTGAAGGTTGTGCGTCAGGGCTGGTAACTTGGCATGTAAAAATCAACTACCAATCATTAGTGGACCGGAGTTCCGCTGTGGCGACCCCTAACCGGGAAAAGCCGAAAGACACAACAACATGCAGCATGAGTTTGCAATTATTAGTGTTAATATGACTAGGCAATATTAGACTCCTACAAGTGTCACTAGGACATAAAAATAAATGCTTGGAGGCATCACTTGGCTTTAATGATTTAACTAACTCATTCATGTACTGTACCTCTCTACGTATATACCTCTACGTATATACCTCTCTCTCTCACTCTTTCTCAGTTTATATTTGTTATATAAATATTGCTGTTAGTGATCTGGTTGAATGGTTGTAGGATCAACAACTGCCTAGTTGACTGCATATTGTCAACTAGGCAGCTGATCAACAGGTGTATAAGATTGCAAAAATCCAGGAGTTGGAATTTACCTCATGCTTCCATAGACATGAGTTAATTATGCCTGTTGGTCCTATTGATAAAATGTTTCATTTAGACGTTTTGACAGGAAAACATGCTGATATTCCATTTTTCACTGACATTAGGATTGTTTGAAATGGTTGAGCAGGTTTATAGCATTTTAAATGATTTTTTTTTCAATTAAATATGATTTTGGTGCCATTTTGCATGTGAAAAATTTCTGACAGGATTTTTCATAAGTTTATGCTTTATTTCTAATCTAAAAGTATTTTGTGCTGTTTTTATCATTTGCTTCTGATTTTTTTTTAATTTTTATAAACATTGGGTAACTTTTGCCATCTTATACTTTGAACTGTGCAACTTTAGTTTTGTTTTCAATGCATTTTATATATTTTTTGAACTCGGATTAAGTTGTGGTTCATATTGTGTTTAAATGGAAGAGTGTTATTTCTTTGCAAAGAAATAGTCCATACTGTCTCTTTTTCACAATTCTGTGACAGTCATACCTCTCAACCTCTTAGAGCAAGAAATATGGAGAAAGCCATAAATAAAAGTGGGACAGAGGCCAAAAAAAAAGGGACAATTTTTAAATATTGCTCTTACAAACTTAGAAAATTTATAGAATAACAGGTTTTGCATTAGCATGGATTTTCTGAAGGGTATGAAGTCTGAAACAAAATGTCTGTCATTATTCTCTAACTTCAGTCTTTAATGATTTGCCAGTAATTTGCCATAAAAACACAATTTTATGAGAAACAGACCAACATATGAGGCAAAAATCTGGACATTCTGTACAAATCTGCACAGTTGAGAAGTGTGGTGACAGTGTGGTCATATAAAACCTTTTCTTTGCATTCTCATTCACTACATTTATATTGTTTCTTGCAGCAGCACTACACAAAATGGTTACTCTCGCCCCATTTGCTACATACCTTCTGATAGACCACAGACTTTTTGAGGTGATGCTACATTGTACTTGTTATCATAGGATCATAGGAAGTTACTAGGCTATTGGCCCTGAGGCCCTTACAAGCCTAGCCAAGAATTTAGTCTATGTTCCAACAAGTCAGCACTCTATGCCACTGTCCAGCAGGGACATAGGTGGAATTCCAGGAGTGTATTTTCTGTTCCCCATCCAGTTTTTCAGGTTGAGCTTAAAAAGGTTTAATGAGGTACTCTGCGTTACGTGGAGAGGGAGTCTATTCCACAAAAGGGGGAGCCTCTGGGACACAAATTGGTTCCACCAACAAGTTCTATTGATGTCAAAGACCAGGTTGAGGTCTCGCGTGCAGGTTACTCGAGTGAAGCTTGAAAGCAGATATGCTGCAGTTACAACAGGGTGGTGTCTGAGATTGCTTTGTATGCCAGACAGAAGTCACCTCTGAGGAGCCTGTAGGAGACTGAGTAGAGGGACATGGATTTTAGCCTATCTGTCTAGGGTAGATGTTTGAGGCCTGTTTTCTCCAGATGAGGAGTCTCTGTGGTCTCTCCAGCTGCTGCATGTGTTTTGCAAGGTACATGCTGAAAGGGGCATTGTATTCAATAATCAGTCTTATAAGGGAAGAATACAGGGATGTTATGAAAACCTTGTCCCTGGATGAGATACCCTTACTGATGAGGTGGGCCATGTAGAAAGCTTTCCATACAATGGAGGCAATATGGTGGTCAAAAGTCAGTTTGCTATCAACCTGGGTTCCCAAGGCCCTCACAACTGATTGTGTGCTTAGTGCCTTATTATTAATGTGATAATTTTGGGGACGTCATTCTCCCCAAAAGGGACGCTGATGCATTTATTTTGGCATTCCATTTAAGGCCATGTTTCTGGCACCAGTTATTTGTTTTGGTGAGACCCTCTTGGAGGATGACCACATCACTAGGGGAATTGATGACAGCATCCAGCTTGCAGTCATCTGCAAACTTAATCAGCCATAGCCCACTAGATTTGGCTTGCACCTCTAAGAAGTATATCCCAAACAGCACAGGCCCCAAGACTGATCCCTGAGGTACATCGCTTGTTACAGGTCTACTACTTGAGGTGGCTTCCCCTATTTTGACTAGGTGGGTTCTATCAGTAAGCCAGTTTGCTACCCATCTGGCAACATATGGATCAATGCCTAGTTGAGAGAGTTTATCTATTAACCCTGAGTGGGGAATAGTATCGAAGGCCTTGGTCAGGTCAGGGTAGGTGGTGTGCACTGTCTTCCCCTTGTCTATGGCCTTGGTGATTATCTCAAAGAAGTCAACCAAATTTAACAGGCATGACCTCCCCTTGACAAAACCAAACTGTGTTGGATCAAGTGTCTGGAGGTTACCAATATCCTTGTTAATGAGGTCCGTGACAATCTGCTCCATGGCCTTGCAGATCAAGCTAGTTAGGCTGATGGGTCTATAATTCCCTGGATCAGTGGATGCTCCACCTTTGTACAAAGTGATGACAGTAGCTGTCCTCCACTCAGCTGGGACAAAGCTGGTACTCAAGCTTTGGTTGAATAGGTTGCCTGATGGTGCTGCAAGTTCCTGCCTGAGATCATGTAGGATGCAGCCTGGGATGTTATCAGGCCCCATGGAGGCTGTATTTTTTGCCTTTGAGAGGGCAGTGATGACTTGCTCCCTAGAGATAAGGAGAGGGGGGTAGGTACTGGGGATGTCCTGTTTTACTGATGAGGGGAACAGAGGAGTGAAGTTTTTACTGAACCTGTCTGCCAGCAGGTTGGCTATATCTACAGGGTTTGTGTATGTGGTGTCCTTGACCACCAGTTCTGAGCAGATCTGGGTGCTTCCCTTGAGATTGCCCACATATGTGAAGAAAGCCGTATGATTGTCTTTAGCAGATGTGGCCAGTTTGGAACAGCTTTCATTAGTTAGCTTTCTTGCATATGACTTGATTGCTTCAGCTGCCCAAGCATAGCAGTAGCTTTCTATGCATCTATTTCTTGTTTTCTAAGCAGTATTTCACTCACAAAATGTGGATGATAGCTTCCGTTAGTTTTCTAAATCTACATGTAATGCTGCAGTTTCTCAGTTGAGTTACATGTACATCAACTGCCTATCCACTTCTATGCATGTATTCAAGGAATATGTATCTACTATATATCACATTTATTTTAGTATTTTTTAGTTTTTTTAATACACAATATTCTTGAAATCTTTGTGATTTGGGCATAACTTTCAGTCGTTGCCCTCATTGAATGTAAAACCCTTATCTACCTGCAGACTTGTTCCCCGAACCACCTGTCAGGACAAGGATGCTTCCATTTTCTCAGCAGCAGCACTGAACACAATTAATAATCCTGCTGCATGTCCCCTATTTTTAGGCACCATGCGCAGCTTCCGTTTTGCCATTTTAATTTATAGCATACTAGTAGTTTCTTTTTCTCAGTATAACTTTTCATTGCATGCTACATTCTTCTTTTGATTTATCTTTAAATGTTCATATCTATTATCCTGACTGTTTTGTCCCAGCCTTCACTTCTGTCATCTTATTCTTTTGTTATTCTGCATTCAGTTAACACACAATGCCTTTATCCAAAGGAAGAAATGGAAATACTATCTTTATTGCAATAGTTTTAGCTTCTTAATTTGTACATACAGCTCGGCAAGTTGTCTAGATGCAAGCAGAATATTCTGTTTCTATGTACTGGCAAAAATTGCAAATTCAAGCATTTCCATGTGATGCCTCATTTAGGAACCATGAATAAAACACCTGGCATTACAGGTAATGCAGTTATTAGCATTGTTGTCCAATAGTTTTTAGTTCTCAGATTTATTTTATGCTACGTACCATCTGTGTTTGGTCTGCATGTTCACCTTTTGACAGAGCTTGTGTTTCCTGAGGCTCCAGCTTCTTCCCATGTACAAACACCACAATACAGATACAGATTAAGTTAGCTTGCCTCTAAATTGTCCTTAGGAGTGTTTGCATGTCAGGTATATGTAGGCACGCCTAAGTGTTTGTGTGTGTGTGTGTGTGTATGTGTGTGTGTGCATACAGGCACATCTGTATATTCGTATTTTTACATACATGTGTGTGTATGCATGTACGTCCTGCAATATTTGGGCATCCTATAAAGGAATGTCTTCATACCTTATGCCAACTGATTACCAGAAGAAGCTCTCCAAAACCCTTGAAAAAGATAAAATTGGTATCAGAAAATGAATTAATGAGCAAATGACTAAGAGATGCGATTATAAAGGCCTTGATGAAAAGTGTATGGGTTTAATTATTGATTTGGATGTCTTAGTCTGCCTGACTTCATTTATCTGTTGGCATAACATGCAGCTTACATCTTACCCCACAATTTGTTCCCTGTCATTTCACAGCTTTCATTTTGACTTAACAATGGAGGACTATTGCTGATGTCATGGATGTAGATGGTATAGTTTGCGGAAGTATGAGACCTTGTGAAGGAGCACAGGTTTCCAATGACTTGACTACAGTCTCTAAACAGTACTTAATTAAGCATAATATGCTAGATATTTTTAAAAATGATAAAACTGACATTGATATTCTGCCTGCTTTTTGACAAACCATACATTATTATCCAACTTATTTTGTACTTTAGGTTTCTGATGATTTATCTGAACAATAACAACCTAAGCTGAGAAATGCCTGTATTTGTTGACTGACATAATGTTGATGTCAAAATGCCAAAAATGCTATCTTTATTGACACACCAATATGCATGCATCGAGAAGCACATTTAGCACATGCAAACTTTTACTTTTTAAAAATAAAAAAAATAAATAATTTTTTGCAGAAGGCATACCCCCATGTGCCTCCAAACATCCTGCTAATTATATATAATAACTCCAAGATCACACAAACACAAGTAAGGGCAAATTTCCCAACCCATAGAATTGTACATTCTCACACACTTGTCAATCAGTTGTTTAGTCGACCATATGCAGTTGTCAAATCAGCTTTTGACCTAACACATGATTGCCCATTTCAGTAACGTCAATATATATACATATATATTTATATATATATATATATATATATATATATATATATATATATATATATATATATATGTATATATATATATATATATATATGTATATATATATATATATATATATATATATATATATATATATATATTTATATATACATAGTTATAAATGTATGTGTGTGTGTATATATATATATATATATATATATATATATATATATATATATATATATATATATGTATTCCTATTACAGGAAGGAAAGTTCACTACTTCGAACTTGTAATAGGAAGCCTCACTTCTGAGAAAGTTCACTTTAATGAAAGTGAACTTTTGCGTAAGTGCACTTCACTAAAAACACCGCAGCACAGTGGAGGACATAAAAAACAAGCTATGTCCTCCACTATGGTGCGATAGTCACGGACCTTAGGGTTAGGGCACGGGTTAGGGTAAGGGGATAGTTAGTAAAGCTATCCCCTTACCCTAACCCATGCCCTAACCTTAAGGTTTGTGACTATCGCACCATAGTGGAGGACATTGCTATGTCCTTCACTGTGCTGCAGTCATCACAGACCTTAGGGTTAGGGCACGGGTCATGGATCCCCTACGGGCTATCCCCTTACTATGACCTGTGCCTTAACCCTAAGGTCCGTGAGTGCTGCACGGAAGTTCAGTACAACACCCGTTCGTTGTACTGAACTTCGCATAAGTGCACTTTCGCTGCAGTGAGCATTCCATGCACTATTTTGAATTAGTGAAAATTCGATCTAGTGTATGGAACCCATTTTATATATATATATATATATATATATATATATATATATATATATATATATACAGAAATAGATTATGATATATAGATATACATACACATGAGCACAAATATTGTGCGTGTAGGTATATAGATATACATAGATAATGCACCAGCTACATCTGGTGCATATAGCATAGTGTCTTTCATTGATGCTCACCATAAAGTGGTGAAAGTTTGGTAGGTAGAAAAAAAACAAGTCTGATTCTGGCAGATAGTAAAATAGAGAACTCAAAAATCCCTCTCCCCAGATGGTACTAACTAGCAGAATGCACTTACTCATACCTAGTAAACATGGGTTTTCTGACTGATGATCGAAGTATAAAAAGAAGCATGTTTGTTAGTTAATTAATTTATGTTTTAATTAGTGGCCCATCCCTCGAGGAGATGGCTGCTTATCCCTGAAGGCCTGGGGACTAAAGTTCTAAAAATATAATTTTACAATAGGTTCAGCACAAACCAAATAAAAAAAAAGATATATGTAGCTCAGTAAATGCATTGTATACAACAAAGCCTGATCCAGAAACAAGGAGCAGTCTACTGTTGTCAGGAACAGGTGAGATACTGCATGCATGATTTGACTGCAAAAAAAAAAAACTATGCAGGATGTGTAGGTATTACATACCACAACAAAGACCTTTTACAATAACAGTGTGACACACTGACTGCAGCAAACTGACATATTTACAGCTGCTGTCATAAATAAATTAAACCAGTTTAGTTCATTTACAGCTTAGTACTGATAATCATAGAGAGAGAGTGGGCAGTTTGGTTTTACTGCGGGGGTATTGACAAACAGTTAGTTTGCAGTCTGTTCTTGAGCAGAAAACCAGAATATGTAATTAGCCAACAATTCATAGATCCATGTACAAATAAGCATCAACAGTGGAGAAAAGGGGGCATATAGATTATTGTGTAATGACATGCAAATGATTAAGCACAGTCTAATGATTGCATTATGACATGCAATTGAGGACTGCGTAAATTGGGCCATGATTCCTAGTCATCTGGTATGAAATGATACAGGCAGTTGCACTTGAGTATAATGACAAAGATCATGCCAATATTTGTGGCAGCACACCACTCAGCTATCCACATGTTTGCAGGATGTCCAGAATTTTTTGCCCCATATTTTTGGTCTAGTCCTCATAAAATTTGTGATTTTCTGGCCAATCCCTGAGGACTGAAGTCACTAAATAATAGCAGACATTTGAGTTTTGGACTTCGTATTCTTTAGAAAATGCATGCTAATGCAGAATCTGTTATTCTAGCAGTATTCTAAAATTTATAAGAATGACATTTAAGATCTGTGCCTATTTTTGGGCCTTTGACCCTCCCCCTCATTATTTTTGCCTTTGTCCAAATTTTTTGCATTAAGATGCTGAGAGGTGGGTATGGCACTGCAAGCAGCCATGTTAGTAACAGCAGGACCTCCCATAATTGCATCCACTGATCTCCTGGGTGGTAAATGCAGTTCCATGTGAAAAGGAAAATGGTGCTGCCAGAAGATAACCTGCCACTACCTCACAGGCCAACATTTATAGGATCAGCTGCCTGAGGTCAGAGATATTATACAGATGTTGGTAGATATGTATGCCCCACAGACTGCAAATGGAGAAAAGTACAGGCTTTTTAAACCTGTAGATATCAAGGTACATGGAATATTTCCTATACTACCTACAGGGACCTTTCAAAGACAAACTGTGAGCTCATTTCACAGACATCAGCCTGTAAAATATGCAAAATGTGCTTCGATCCATTGCTTCCACATGTAGAGCAGCACATTTGATTTCCCAACACACTTCTCCATTTCTGTATTGGTAACTGCTGACTGTGCCTGGATTAAAAAGATGTTTGCACCCTTAGTGGAACTATGTGGTCCTGGGTGTTTCTGTTAAAAATTCAGGAATCTCTGGGCCTAAATGTTTGTGGTTGTGTATACTTTCCCAGTGTATAGCAGGGTAGTTAAAAGTCACCCATGAATATGGTGTTAGGATGAATAGGGAGCATCTCCAATACAATATTAGAAAACTGCTATAATGTTTGTTGTTTGTCTTTTGGCTTTTTCCTGGTAAGGGGTCGCCACAGCAGAACTCCGGTCCACTAATGATTGGCAGTGATTTTTTTACGAAATGCCGAGGTGCCAGCTCGACGCCTAACCTTCAACGAAGGCACGCCCATTTATGCAGGCATGTCTTTCAAATGCTACCCAACCGCGAGGAGGACATGCAGACTCCACACAGAAGGCACTCCCAGCCAAGCCGAGAATCGAATGGGAGAACCTCTTTCTGTGAGGTAACAATGCTACTGCTGTACCACCGCGGCATGCTAGAAAATAGTCTAGGTAGTTAGTGAGTTCTAGCCAGTTCAGAGATTGAAGGGTAAGGCAATGATGGGTGGAATTTTTGGATTTGGTGGCAAATTTAGAGATCTTATTTTAGAAAATTGCTATAATAAGATCTCTAAATTTGCCACCAAATCCAAAAATTCCACCCATCATTGCTTTACCCTTCAATCTCTGAACTGGCTAGAACTCACTAACTACCTAGACTACCGCCAACTTACCACTGTGCACAGACTTGTATTTCACCCAACAAAATGTCCAGCCCTAACAAACATCCTTCCCTCCTACACCCCGATTAGAACTCTCAGATCTGAACACCAAAACTTAATTACTATCCACAAACCTAAACAACCTGCTGGCCAACATCTCCTCTCTTTCTCACTAAGCAAGAAATGGAATTCCCTCCCTTCCACACTAAGGACAATATCAAACTCAGAAAACTTCAAAACCCAGCTTTTCTCATACCTGTCATCGAAATGGAAATGTTTCTGCTTTCACCCTACCTAATTCTATTAAGGAAATGCCCCAAGGAGTTTTTTATTCTTCTGGTTCCTAACCTCTCTCTAACTCCTGTAACTATTTCCTAGAGTGGATTCAAGCTCTCTGTAACTGCTATAGCTACTCTCACATGATTTCAAATTTGTAAATAATGTAAATAGCATCGTAAAAGTGTTTCCTTACGTACTTTAAATGAGTGCATGTAAAGTGTTTCCACACTTCAAATGTAAGAATGTATGTTCAGATAATCTGTACAGTACAACCCTTAGATCAATCACAGTGAACTTTGTTGATGATGCTTGTTATTGAATGTACATATCTGTAAACTGTATTATATACTGTACCTTTTATAATTGTGTATTCTTTACTGCATTATGTATTATGGAGCTTTTCTCTCCGGGCCTCCACTGAAAACAGGCACTTTTGGGCCCAGTGGACTTCCCCAGTAATCATACTGAAAATAAAATGATAACATAAACTAAATAAAATTTAATTAAGAGCTACGGGTTTTTTGAGTCGTAGAGGGGGACCTATAGCTTGTGACCCTGTAACATAATGGGCACTATGCAACCACGAGGCACTAGGAAATGCTGCACATTATTTATTTATTTGTCTTTGTTGACCAGGAAAGGTCTGACTGGGTAAAACCCACTTTCAGAGGATGTCCAGGGAGAAAAGCTCCCCATTTAAGTTACACATGATGCACATTATAAATGCAGGAAAAAAACATCTATTAAATATTTCTTACATGAACATAGCATTCTAACACAAAACAAGTGAGAAATTAATATAAATTGGCTAATTATTGAATAGAAAAATAAAATACAGTAGCAGTTAATATATTTATAACATGATGGCTGCAGGGAAAAAATCAAACTGGGGTGATTTTAAGGTTAGTTATAATTTACAGACAGACAAGCATCAATGTAGCTTAAAAATTGATGATAGAGATATATGAAAGGTGAAATTATGGAAATGAGCAGAAAGATAAACAGACAGAGGAAGAAGTGTAGCTAGTGGTGGGGTGTGTGAGAAGGAGGAAGAGTAACAGTTTAGGAAATTAGTACAGTATGAGGAGGAGCAATAAGGTGCAAAAGATTGGGAAGCAACGTGGCTGTAAGAGTTGGAGAAAAGTACTCTGAGTAAAGCTATCTAGGTGAGCAGGAAGAACAGAGCTAACTTTGGTAAAGGCGCTGTTTAAGCAAAGTTTTGAAACGATTTAGGTTTTCTATCTGTTTTAACTGTGTGGAGATTTCATTCCAGAGTTCTGACACATAATGAGAGTAGAAAGAGAGAGTCTCCAGCAGTGCTGAATGTCTTACTGATGGTAATAAAAGTTTATTGCTAGAGCGAAGGTCTTCAGTGGGTCAGTAGTACAATAGGGTATTTTGTAATGCTGGGCATTTATCTGCAGAGTACAATAGGTTGTGCGCAATGAGTAGTTGGGAATATATTAACTCTTTTGGGAGTTCAGGTCAGTTTGATTGTTCTAATGCAAGGCAGTAGTGTGTTTTATAAGGTTGGCTGGTTGCTGATTTAGCTGTTTTTTAGTACCAGGAGGCTAGTTTAATTTTATACGTGGTGTGGATATTTGTAAGAATAAGAGAAGCATATAATACAGAAGGACGGAGGTGTGTTGCTGCTAAGATAATCCTTGCTTGATCTGTCAGGTAGTGTTTGGCCCTATAGAGAGAGCTGAGTTTTTGGTGAGATTTCTTGATGAAATTAAGTATGTGGTGATCAAATCTGAGGTTGTCATATATTATCACTCCGAGTAGTTTAGTTTGGATTTTGGTTTCTATTTTTGTGTTATTACTTGAGGTAATTATTTATTTTATTTATTTTATTTGCCATTTGTTATATGAATATGAGTATGAACTGTGTGTTTCTGGTCAAGGTTTTGTTTTGAAGTAAATAGCATAAGCTTACTTTTTTGGCATTAAGTATCAAGTTAGAAATTTTTTTAGCAATATTTCAATGTCGGTGAAAGATTTTTGAGCGATTTCCTGTAATTTTGTTAAAGATGGGGCAGAGAAGATAAGGATCAAATTATTGGTGTATTGTGCGAGAGTAGCAAGTGTTGTACCGTAGAAGGTTTATTTATGAAAATATTAAATAGACGGGATTTTTGAGCGATTTCCTGTAATTTTGTTAAAGATGGGGCAGAGAAGATAAGGATCAAATCATTGGTGTATTGTGCGAGAGTAGCAAGTGTTGTACCATAGAAGGTTTATTTATGAAAATATTAAATAGACGGCGGCTGAGTATTGATCCTTGGGGAGCACCAATGAAGATTGGTTGAAATGCTGAATGACGTTTGGGAACAAAGTTGTCACAGGACAGCTTTAGTGTGAGGTGGGGCGGTAGAGGTTAGGATGGAGGGAGGTAGTTAGGATGGATTAATTGTGGGGGTAGGGAGCAGATAAGAAAGGGTTAAGAAAGTGGGAAGACGAGGGAGGAAGTGAGGTCGGATTATGGGTGGGTCTTAAGGGCTTTTGAGGTGGGATTTAGTGTGTGGAAGCACATTTGGTGTGATCTTAATTATTAATTATCTTATTATGCAGTGGGCAAACAATCCTGCAGCCTCATGTTTCTCCAGGTTTTACATGTAAAGAGACTTTAGACGTTGGCAAGTCTCGTGGATTAGGATACATTACTCTGGCCATGGGGAGCCTGGCACTGGATTTGTGACTTGGTAGGGTGGAGTATTTTGTGAAAGGGATTGTCAGAGCAGATGGGTAACCGCGGTGGTGATGCTGTGGTAGCGTTGTCGCCTCACAGTAAGATGCTGTCCGGTTCGATTCTCAGCTAGAGCGTCTTCTGTGTGGAGACATGCGTGAATGGGCGTACCTTCGTTGAAGGTTGTGCATCAGGGCTGGTGACTCGGCACATAAAAATCAACTACCAATCATTAGCGGTCCGGAGTTCCGCTGTGGCGACCCCTAATCGGGAAAAGCCGAAAGAAGACTACATTGTCAGAGCAGATGGTGTACTGGTACGTTGCTCTGATTTCAATGTATAGGGTCCTGGGTTTGTCACTAGGCAGGTATGCTAACTTGGCTACGGTCACCGGTTTTACTTGGGGTGGATATTTAGTGATTTGGCTTAGTAGTCATAGATTTGAACTGATCTTTGTTTGTCTTTAATAAAGATTTATTTATTTCCTGTGCTAACTGTGCTTATTTCTTTTCTCCAGAGTGAGTGATGATCATGGCAGAAGTGTTGAGACAGAAGTTGGCTAGCATTGTGGCACAAGGGGAAAACCTGTTTGAGAGATCCTTAATGATGTTCCAACAGCCAGTACCCATGGTCCGAATACTCGGAGGAAGCAGCAGACGGGTTCGGAACTTGGACATCGAGAGCTAAGAGAGCCAGGCCGATGGCAATGGAAAAGAGGACAATGGAGGTCGAGACACCGGTGGCAGCACCTTCATCTTCGACAGGTAATGACTCACCAGGCTTGGTGGAAGTAGAGGTGGTAGATGCAGTTACGGGGAGTGATTCAGGGTTGAGTGGGGATGTACAAGGCACTACTTTGGGTAGGGGCTTGTAGGCTCTAGCTGATTGTGATTTGGGTTTTTCTAATACCCTTTCGTTGTTAGAGGATGATTTGGGGCCTGGCCTAGATGAGGTAGGGTCAGAGTTTGGGTCGCAGCCGGGGGACTGGTTGGCGACACAGGCACTATGGCAGGAGGGAGCCCCGATTCTATTGGCCCCACACATATCATCAGTAGTGAAATAGAAGATCTGGAAAGGGGAATTTATTGATATCTTTGAGTTGATTGATGCAGATGGGGTTCAGCATTTGACAGAAGCAGAGTCGGTGAATCGGAAGGACCTACTGGCGGCATTGGCAGCTATAGGTTGCAAGCGAGTGGGTAGGTTTTGGTCCAGGACATGGAATAATTGGGTCTTGGGAATTATATACTACATGGCAGTGTGTTTGGAGAGGGATAATTCATTGGCTCTTCCGCTCTTAGCTTATTTTTTGACTATATGGGAGGCACAGAGGTTACGGCCAGGTAAGGCATAGTTTTGGTACGACCAGAAGTTTTGCAAATGAAAGGTGGGTGACAAATCCATGCGTTATGAAGTCAGACACCCGGATATTTGGCTTTCTACCATGATGGATGCTTTTGGGATGGGTAACAGGGTGACTCAGCCAGTGGAGGGGGTGCAGGGGTCTGCTGGGCCTTTAAAGCAGGGAGGTGCTCATAGGTAGGATGCACATTTTCCCATGCTTGTTCTAAGTGCATGGGGGTGTATGCATTCACACAATGTGGTGGGATTGGTGGTCAGTTTGATGGGCAGGCATCTTATGTCACAGTCCCAAGAGGTTGGGGTTGTTCTCACTTGGCGTTGTAGGAAGTACATGGCCAATTTAATTTTTGGGGCCAATGGGAGGGTCCTTTCAGGGAGGGAGAGGGCACCCAGGGGACCCATTCACCTATTAAGGTTCAGGTCTTGAAGGGGTTGATGGAAAATTATCTGCTGCCGGCTGTGGCTGGGGAATTAATTGAGGGTTTTTCTAGGGGGTTTTCGATTAAGTCTACTTTGGTGGGTGATGGTAAGCTTGGGAAAAACTTGAGGTCTGTGAGACAGAGGGAGGATATTTTGCGAGCTTTGATTGATAAGGAGTGTCAGGCCAGGAGATTTTTGGACCCTTTTGATTGGCCGCCTTTTCCTGAATTTAAAATGTCACTGCTAGGATTGGTTCCCAAGAAAAAGCTGGGTGAGTTTTGTTTAATTCAGCATTTGTAATACCCTGAAGGCAAGTCTGTTAATGATTTCATCCCTGGGGAATAGATTAAAGTAACATATGCTTCCTTGGATGATGCGGTCCACATCATTGGGAGTTTTGAGGATCCCTGGTTGGTTAAGGTAGATATAGAGTTGGCTTTTCACCTGTTGCCGGTGTGGGAGGAGGATTGGCCATTTTTGGGCATGGCAGTGGGTGATAGTTTTTATTTTGACACTGCCATGCCTTTGTGGTGTGCAGTGGCATGTTCAAATTTTGAGACGTTTAGCACAGCACTGCATTGGATATGGCAGCGTAGGGTTGACAGGCAGTTCACTATCAGTCACAGCATGAAGTTATGGGAAAGAGTAGTGAAAGTTAGGTTAAGAAGGGAGGTGATGATTAGTGATCAGCAGTATGGTTTAATGCCAGGAAAGAGCACTACAGATATGATGTTTGCTCTGAGAGTTTTGATGGAGAAGTACAGAGAAGGTCAGAAGGAGTTGCATTGTGTCTTTGTAGATTTAGAGAAAGCATATGACAGGGTGTCTAGAGAGGAGTTGTGGTATTGTAGGAGGAAGTCAGGAGTGTCAGAGAAGTACATAAGAGTGGTACAGGATATGTATGAGGGTAGTGTGACAGTGGTGAGGTCTGTGGTGGGAGTGACAGATGTGTTTAAGGTGGATGTGGGATTACATCAAGGATCAGCTCTGAGCCCTTTCTTATTTGCAATGGTGATGGACGGGTTGACAGACGAGATCAGACAGGAGTCCCTGTGGACTATGATGTTTACAGATGACATTGCGATCTGTAGTGAGAGTAGGGAACAGGTGGATGAGACCCTGGAGAGGTGGAGATATGCTCTAGAGAGAAAAGGAATGAAGGTCAGCAGGACTAAGACAGAATATATGTGTGTGAATGAGACAGAGGATAGAGGAATGGTGAGGGTGCAAGGAGTAGAGGTGGCAAAGGTGGATGAGTTTAAGTACTTGGGATCAACAGTTCAGAGTAATGGTGAGTGTGGAAGAGAGGTGAAGAAGAAAGTGGGTGGAGAAGAGTGTCAGGAGTGATTTGTGACAGACGAGTGCCAGTAAGAGTGAAGAGGAAGGTCTACAAGAGGGTAGCGAGAACAGCTATGTTATATGTGTTGGAGACAGTGGCATTGACAAAATGGCAGGAGTCAGAGTTTGACGTGGCAGAGCTGAAGATGTTAAAATTTGCACTGGGTGTGATGAGGATGGACAGGATTAGGAATAAGTATATTAGATGGTCAGCCCAGGTTGGAACGTTTGGAGACAAAGCCAGAGAGGCAAGATTACGTTGGTTTGGACATGTGCTGAGGAGGAATGCAGAGTATATTGGGAAAAAGATGCTGAGGATGAAGCTGCCAGGTAACAGGAAAAGAGGAAGGCCTAAGATAAGGTTTGCAGAGGACAGGAAGAAATGGAAACAGTTGATCTGCTGTGGCGACCCCTAACAGGAGCAGCCGAAAGAAGAAGAAGGGTTAACAGGCAGTTCACTATCTAGATGACTTTTTGTTGGTGGGTGAAGGAAGTTAAGGGGCCCAGGTGGCAATGCATGAGTTTGTGGCGATGTTCAAGGCCTTGGCAGTACCACTGGCTAAGCATAATTTGGAAGGCCTGGAGAAGGTGTGGATGTTTTGGGTTTGACAGTGGATGCTAGACAGGGTCTGTTTCGTTTGCCAGAGGATAAGGTGATTCAACTGCAGGAGAAAGTCTTCTGGGTGAGGTCCAAGAGTAAGGTTCGTGTGAGGGATGTGATGGAATTGTTGGGCTTGATGAATTTTGCTTTCAGGTTTGTACATCCAGGATGTACGTTTTGTTGGTCGGTGGCTTTTCTCTTAAAAGGGAGGAAGAGTAAGCACCACAGAGTAAGGGTCCGTAAGTTAGTGCTGGAGGATTTAGCTTTGTGGATGACGTTTTTACATCAGTTTAATGGGATCTCATTTTGGCAGTTGAAGCGGGTTGGACAAGGGGATCTGCAATTGTTTACAGATGCAGCCGGGGGTTTGGGCATGGGAGCTTACTTTCCAGGGCAATGGTTTTCAGTGCCATGGCCTGCTCATTGGCCCAAAGATTGGAAGCATGATATTGCTTTTTTGGAGATGATGCTGATTTGGGCAGCTTCTGGGGTAAGGCAGGAGCATTTGAGGGTTAGGAGGGTGGTGTTTGATTTAATTTAATTGGTGTTCCTTGGCTTGTTTGAATTTAGTCTAAGTGCTTATGCATGAAAGTGCTTACTTTTGTATTTAATAAATAACGCTTGTCATTTTAGATGTGCTGGTCATTTCATCTTACTTTTGCTTCATGTTTTTTGTTGGAAGACCTTTGGTTACGGTGGAATTTATCATTTTTTGTAGATATCAGGATATTCAAGGTTGCTCTGGGTGACTGTATGATGTGTGTTGTTGGTGGTAGCTGTTGTGTTATCACAATGGGTGTTCTGGGACTAGGTGCAGAGTTATGACCCTGTGACATAGTAGGCACTGTGTGATTTTTTCAGATCATTGCACATAGCTGGATTAGTGTAGGTATGTCTGCTTTAGTGCATGTAACAACTTTAGTACAACTAGCTGTGGTAGCTGGTGGTATGGAATGTTGCTCAACAAGGTGGGAACCTGACTGCTTGCAGGCTTTTTGCTCATGCTGATGCTGTAGTCCTGAGTTGGGCTGTGAGAATCATTTCACGCTACTGAATGATTGCTTGTATGTTTGTGGAGCTGAACTGTTACATTTGTCATTTGCATTTCTTTACACCTATGTTTATTGTATGATTGTCTGCATACCCCTTTTGTGTTTCAGCACAGCCAGAATATGTGGATAATCAGGCAGCTGATGCAGTGGGTATCAGAGTCTACAAGCATAGTAGGGCTGGGACAATTATGTCTCCACCTGACTTATATCATCTTTCACTAGTGTCAGGTGTCCCTATATTGTCGCACTTCTGGAGGTCTCCATGGTTCACCAGAACTACAGGGTCATCACCCCCCAGTTGTGGTTGTTCAGACAAAGTCTTTGGTTGTGGATAGTGAACAGAGTGAGAGTGCCTCATCTAGGGAGGGTTCTGCCCAACGCAGGCAGGTAACCCACCCTAACCACTTGCCCTGGCTGTCCTAGAACAGAAGTAAGTAGTGTAGGTTGCAGTTGACAGTGCAGTTAGTCCCTGCATTGCTATACAATCACCTCTCTTGCAGTAGGATGCAGACTCACTGACCAGTGAACACCATCAGAGCAGCCTGGTCTGGCAAGCATCATTGGTCAGCTAAACCCAGGAC